>NC_083341.1:77467078-77544780 GCF_019175385.1 Lycium barbarum
CCATTTATGATCGTAGCACTAAGGCTGATTTGGTAGAGTTAGACATGCTCGAGTTTGATGTCATTATGGGCATGGACTGGTTGTCTTCCTGTTATGCTAATGTCGACTGCCAGAAAAAGGTAGTCCGTTTTCAGTTTCCAGGGGAACCAGTCATAGAGTGGTTCGGATCTACTGCATCGCCGAGGGGTAAGTTTATTTCATACCTCAAGGCTAAGAAGATGATCCAGAAGGGTTATATTTATCATTTGGTTCGTGTGCACGATACTGCCGCGGAGGTACCTACCCTTCAGTCTGTTCCGGTCGTCAGTGAGTTTCCAGATGTTTTTCCTGACGAGCTTCCTGGCCTTCCGCCTGAGCGGGAGATTGATTTCTCTATTGAGTTGATGCCGGATACGCAGCCTATATCTATTCCTCCCTATAGGATGGCACCAGCTGAGTTGAAGGAGTTGAAGGAGCAGCTGAAAGATTTGCTGGATAAGGGTTTTATCAGGCCCAGCACATCACCCTGGGGAGCGCCGGTATTGTTTGTTAGAAAGAAAGATGGGTCGTTGCGGATGTGTATTGACTACCGGCAGCTGAATAAGGTGACTATTAAGAATAAATATCCCCTTCCCCGGATTGATGACTTGTTTGATCAGCTGCAGGGTGCTAGACACTTCTCCAAGATAGATCTGCGCTCAGGCTATCACCAGGTGCGAGTACGGGAGTCTGATATCCCGAAGACTGCTTTCAGGACCCGGTACGGGCATTATGAGTTCAGAGTTATGTCTTTCGGGCTGACTAATGCTCCAGCGGTGTTTATGGATCTGATGAACCGGGTATTTCGGCCTTTTCTGGATATGTTTGTTATTGTATTTATTGATGATATCCTGATTTACTCGCGATCAGCCGAGGAGCATTCAGATCATTTGAGGACGGTACTTGGCATCCTCCGTCAGCAGAAGTTATATGCTAAATTCTCTAAGTGTGAGTTCTGGTTGACTTCTGTGGCATTCTTGGGCCATATTGTTGGCGCAGATGGTATTCGGGTTGACACGCAGAAGATTGAGGCTGTGCAGAATTGGCCCAGGCCTACTACACCGACAGAGGTGCGTAGTTTTCTTGGATTGGCTGGGTATTACCGCAGGTTCGTGGAGGATTTCTCTTCTATTTCAGCACCACTGACGAGGCTTACCCAGAAAGCAGCAAAATTCCAGTGGACAGATGCTTGCGAGCGCAGCTTTCAGATGCTGAAAGAGAGATTGATTTCAGCACCAGTTTTGGCTCTTCCAGAGGGAGCTGACGGGTATGTTGTCTATTGTGACGCCTCTGGTATTGGGATAGGATGTGTATTGATGCAGCACGGTCGAGTCATAGCCTATGCTTCCCGGCAGCTCAGACCGCACGAGAAAAACTATCCCACTCATGATCTTGAGTTGGCCGCGGTGATTCATGCTCTGAAGATTTGGCGGCATTATTTATATGGGGTCCATGTTGATATCTATACGGACCATAAAAGTCTCCAGTATATTTTCAGACAGAAGGAACTAAATTTGCGGCAGCGGAGATGGCTTGAGTTACTAAAGGACTACGACGTTGATATTTTGTACCATCCGGGGAAAGCCAACGTGGTAGCTGATGCGCTTAGCCGCAAGTCCGTGGGCAGTCTGGCTGATGTTCCACCTGATAAGAGAGATTTGGTTCGTGATATTCATCAGCTGGCCAGCCTCGGAGTTCGTTTGGTGGATTCTGGAGATTCTGGGATTTTTGTTCGTCCAGTTGCTGAGTCATCTATTATTCAGGAGGTAAAGCAGCGCCAGTTTGAGGATCCTCTTTTGATTCAGTACCGAGATGCGGCCCTTAATAGGACAAAGACCCAGTTTGAGATCTCGCCTGAAGGGGTACTATTGTACGACGGCAGATTCTGTGTACCGGACGTTGCGGGCTTACGACGGCAGATTATGGGCGAGGCACATTGTGCCCGGTATTCTGTTCATCCTGGTTCCACTAAGATGTATCGGGATCTTCGGTGTTTGTATTGGTGGGACGGCATGAAGAAAGACATTGCTGAATTTGTTAGTCAATGCCCGAACTGTCAGCAAGTCAAGGTTGAACATCAGAAGCCCGGTGGGTTGCTACAGGAGATGGAGATTCCAGCCTGGAAATGGGAGATGATTAATATGGACTTCATTGTTGGGTTGCCGCGTACTCTACGCAGGTATGACTCCATTTGGGTTATTGTGGACAGGCTGACGAAATCAGCCCATTTCCTTCCGGTCCGGACTACATATTCGGCTGAGGACTATGCCAGATTATATATCAGAGAGATAGTCAGACTTCACGGGGTCCCTGTATCTATTATTACCGACCGAGGTGCTCAGTTCACAGCTAATTTCTGGAGGTCATTTCAGGAGGGATTAGGGACCCAGGTGACCCTCAGTACAGCTTTCCATCCTCAGACCGACGGGCAAGCCGAGCGCACTATTCAGACGCTCGAGGATATGTTACGGGCCTGCGTTATTGACTTCAGGGGCAGCTGGGATGATCATTTGCCGCTTATAGAGTTTGCCTACAATAACAGTTATCACTCCAGCATTCAGATGGCCCCGTATGAGGCCCTTTATGGCAGGAGGTGCAGATCTCCTATTGGCTGGTTTGACGTGGGTGAGACCAAGTTGATTGGGCCAGATGTGATCCAGGAGGCTGTAGATAAGGTAAAGCTTATTCGGGATCGACTGTTAGCCGCTCAGAGTCGACAGAAAGCTTATGCTGATAAACGGCATCGACCGTTGGAGTTTCAGATTGGTGACTGGGTATTCCTGAAGGTGTCGCCTATGAAGGGCGTTATGAGATTTGGCAGGAAGGGCAAGCTGAGTCCGCGGTACATCGGGCCATACCAGATTGTTCGGAGGATAGGCGCAGTCGCCTACGAGCTAGACTTGCCATCCGATTTGGAGTCCGTGCACCCGGTGTTTCATGTGTCTATGTTGCGGAAATGTATTGGTGACCCTTCCAGGATATTCCCAGTAGATGATCTCCAGGTGACAGAGCAGTTATCTTATGACGAGCAGCCGGTATCTATTCTGGATCGTCAGGTGAGGAGATTGCGCACTAAGGAAGTGCCTTCGGTTAAGGTTCTATGGCGAAATAACAACCGGGAAGAGATGACTTGGGAGGCGGAGGATGAGATGAAGAAGAGATTCCCCCATTTATTCCCTACGCCTCCTGTAATCTAGACTTTTGTATTTGTTGTACCAATGAACGGACGGACCATGTGTGTTATTTATATAAAAATGGTTTTCCCGTTATGCTTGTGAGCCTTCATAAGATTTGTTTAACATTCGGGGACGAATGTTCTTAAGGGGGGGAGAATGTTAGGCCCCGTGTTTTCGTACAATTGGAAATCGAGAAATAATTATGACTAGGGTGTTAGAAGGATATAAATTAATTTGTGAGAATATGACTATGTGGGTTATGGAATCTTTTATGCTAAGACCTCGGGGAAGGCCGAGGGTAAATTTGGAATTTCGGAAATTAGTTTCGGGAATTACAAAACGGGACTTTTTAAGCATTGGGCAAAAAACCAAAAAACATTAATTGGAAGCCCAAAGGAAAGAGAGGGGCCGGCCTTAGCTTGGCCCAACCCATTATGTTGGTGTCATGTGCATAGCACATGACACTTAAAGGATATATATCTATGTTACACTTGGAATTTATCATAAATCAACAAACATTTCAAGAGCACAAAGAGAGAGAGGGTTCGGCCGTGAGTAAGAGGGAGAGAAAGGAAAAAATTCCAAGCTTGTGTGTGATCCAAAAATCTTGGTTTCTACATATTTGTGAAGTACTCAAGACGCTCTCCGACGTGGTATAATTTGTTTGGCACGGGGACGACGTTTTCGACAAGTCGGGGTTTCAAGAAAAGGTGAGAATTCTTACCCTTTTATGTTATAGAATTGATGTGAATGTGTTAAGCATTGGAAGTAGATGGAGATCCCGTAATTTTAACGTAAATAGGAAGTCGTGGGTGTGTGTTTGTAGTGGGTTTGGCCGAGAGCCATAGAAGGAAAAATTGGTGTGAATTGATCTTGGTTAAGTTGGTCTAATGTGTTGTTGTGATCCTTATATCGTAAATGATTGATTGTTGAATTAAATTGGCGGTGGAAAACGAATTTGGCTGTTATCGGAAAGTGTATATCCTTGGTATCTTTATGTATATCAATGTATATCTTGGGTGTTATAGACTTTAGATATGAATCTATATCGATGTTGATGAATTCGGAATGGAACGACGTGAGTTAGAATGTTCGTAGTGCATTTTAGATGTTTTGAAGAATTTGGGAAATAATGGATTTTTTTTTTATGCAATTTCGTGTATGGCATGGTTTGTAATTAGAATGTGATTGTATAAGTTTTAATGTGGGAATACATACAATTATGTAGAATTGGAGTTGTGAAAGTTTGAATGAAAAGTCGCCAACTTAAGGAATCATGTCAAACTTTGAAACTAGAATGGTGTTATTGTTGTTTGTTTTGGTTGTTGATGTGTGGGCTGTTGTAGCTGGTTAATTGGAGCCGAGCTACGCCTCGGGGATGTTAGATTTATAGGGGAAATGCTGCCAAAATTTCGGTAGGCAATTATGAAGTTAAAGGCATTTCAAAGCCTAAGGATCTCATTTGGTAACTTTGACCATTTGCAGATTTTTGACGAAACGGGACGAGACATTTGGAAGAGCTTACGACGTTTGTGAGGTATGTAAAGCTGCCCAATTCTTTATTTGGCATATCTTAGTGTGTTAGTTGAATATGAGACCTTCCGGAGCATTTCTGCTCCTCGAAACCCGATCCACAGGAAAGTTACTATTCATTCAATTCGATTGAAGCCTAAAGGCTCCCTTTTGGCTAGAATGCCATTATTCGTCCGAAACCTATCGAAATGTGGTCGGGTAACCTGGGAATGATTATGTATGACCCTTGGCATATAACTGCTCATAAAAATATGTTCGCCACCTCATTTCGACTCGAGGTGGGTCCGCGACCCCAAAATGCCCGATTTGCCCTTCGGGCCATCTTTGATAATAAAGTTGTAAATACTACTTCGGATCCTTGGAACATCTTCCTACGGGGTAGGTTTGGACAATTCGATACGCTAACCTACGTTTTGAATTATATGGACCATTTTGGAAACGTTTTGTGAAATGAAATTTTATGTCGACTAAGTATTCGACTATTTTGTAATGCGATATGAATTATGAATTTACCTTGTTCTGAAACACTATTTTGAACGACGATTTGCATTTGTTTGCTCACGACTCCGCTCGTGCCATATTATGACTTCGTTCGCCGGTTCCCGGGCCGGTTTTGATTCGTGCGCTGTATGATAAATTCGGCTGTATGCTGTGTTACGGTTCCCGAGGCTTCGCCATAGGGCCCGGTTCCGTTTGGAGTTATGCTGTGATATGGCTCGGGATGCGATACGCTCACCGATGATTATGATTATGTTCGGGGATGTACGGAGATTTGAAACCTTCTGGTGTTATGCTGTGTGTGGCGTCAGCGTTGGAGTGGCGACCACGTTCCTAAGCGTTCGCATGATTTCATTTGCATAGTATATACGTATATGATTTCGATACAGATTTTGACATACCAGTTTGTACCCCACTTTGACATTTGATTTGCTTTCGGTTTTGATCTATAATTCTGTACTCCGTGCTTTACATACTCAGTACATATTTCGTACTGACCCCCTTTCTTCGGGGGCTGCGTTTTATGCCCGCAGGTGCAGATATCGGTGATCCTCCGCAGTAGGCTTCACTTCTTGCTATTCCGGAGTACTCTTATCCGATCCGGAGTCCACTTTTGGTACAGACTCTTTTGTTTTGTATATATTTGGTATGTCTGACTATTTGGGTACGGCGGGGCCCTGTCTCGCCACATGTCTTTGTTTTGAGTTCGTAGAGGCCTGTAGTCATATATGTGGGGCGAGGGTCCTATGTGTTTATTGTCTGATTTTGCTTTCGGGTCTTAAAGCGGTCTGTTTGATATGATGGCCCCAAATGGCCCTTTTGTATATATTTGTATTTTGACCGGCGATGTCTATTCCGCCGCTTTGTTTGAGTTTGATTTGATATGACCGCTTAAGACATATTTTCGATATAAATTATATTTGATATAACTTCTTGAAAATTCTGAAATAAGTTTAGATTCGGAAATAAATATGCGATTTGGTCTGGGTACCCAGGTAGGGTGCCAGTCGCGGCCCACGGGGCTGGGTCGTGACACGACTGACTTCAGCCCCAGTCTTGACACTTCCAGAGGGATTGGAAGGATATGTTATTTATTGTGATGCTTCAGGCGTCGGGCTAGGCTGTGTATTGATGCAAAACGGTAAGGTGATTGCGTATGCTTCTAGACAATTACGGAAACATGAGCAGAATTATCCTACCCATGACTTAGAATTGGCCGCGGTGGTCCATACTTTAAAGATATGGAGACATTACTTATATGGTGTCCACGTGGATATTTATACAGATCATAAGAGTCTCCAGTACATCTTCAAGCAGAAAGGGTTGAATTTGCGGCAATGACGATGGCTAGAGTTGCTAAAAGACTATGATGTCGAAATCCTGTACCACCCCGGAAAGGCAAATGTTGTGGCTGATGCTGTTAGCCGTAGGTCGATGGGAAGTCTAACTGATGTATGACCAGAAAAGAAAGAGATGGCCCGCGATCTTCAGTAGTTAGCTAGCCTAGGAGTCCGAGTGGTGGACTCAGGTAGCAGCGGAGCTACTATTCAGAATTCAGCAGTTTCATCGTTAGTAGCGGAAGTAAAAGAGCGACAATATGAGGATCCCATGCTAATGCAGTATAGAGATACACTCCCTCAGAAGGAGGAGTCATCATTTGACAATTTGGAAGACGGAGTTCTCCGATGTCGAGGCAGGTTATGTGTGTCCCGATGTGGCAGGTCTACGCCATCAGATTTTGAGAGAAGGTCATTGTTCCCGTTACTCCGTTCACCCCGGAGCGACGAAAATGTATCATGATCTTAAGACTATATATTGGTGGAATGGGATGAAGAAAGACGTAGCGGAATTCGTAGCTCAGTGTCCTAATTGCCAACAAGTGAAGATAGAACACCAAAAGCTGGGTGGCTTATTGCAAGCTATAGAAATCCCAACTTGGAAGTGGGAAGTGATTAATATGGATTTCATTACAGGGTTACCCCGTTCTCGACGTAAATATGATTCTATATGGGTGATCGTGGATAGGCTCACAAAGTCAGCGCATTTCTTACCGGTCAGAACGACCTATATGGCAGAAGATTATGCCAAGCTTTATCTTAAAGAGATAGTGAGACTCCATGGCGTTCCGGTATCTATTATCTCCGATAGAGGGACTCAGTTTACAGCCAAGTTTTGGGGGTCTTTCCAAGAAGGTTTAGGGACCCAAGTGCACCTAAGCAAGGCATTTCACCCACAGACCGATGGGCAAGCTGAACGTACTATTCAGACTCTTGAAGATATGTTACGGGCATGTATGATAGATTTATGAGGAAATTGGGATGACCATTTGCCACTCATTGAGTTTGCTTACAATAACAGTTATCATTCTAGCATTCAAATGGCACCGTATGAGGCTCTATATGGGCGAAAGTGTAGATCCCCAGTTGGGTGGTTTGAAACCGGAGAAGCTAAGTTGATAGGGACAGACTTGGTCCAGCAAGCAATAGAGAAAGTTAAGCTCATACAAGATCGGTTGCTAGCGGCTCAAAGTCGTCAGAAGTCCTATGCGGATAATCGTCGACGAGACTTAGAGTTCGAAGTGAAAGATTGGGTATTCTTGAAAGTGTCGCCGATGAAGGGCGTGATGAGATTTGGCAAAAAGGGGAAGCTCAGTCCCCGGTATATTGGGCCATACGAAATTGTGCGCAAAATAGGCAAAGTGGCCTATGAGCTATATCTACCTCCAGATTTGGAGTCAGTCCATCCAGTATTTCATGTCTCGATGCTTCGGAAGTGTGTTGGAGATCCTACGAGGATCGTGCCGGTGAATGATATTCAAGTGACAGAAAAGTTAACTTATGATGAAATAACCATTGCCATATTATACATTCAGGTCGTGTGTGGCCAAATTTCTAGTGCTGTTGTATTATTGCCCTGTGAGGCATTGTTATTGTGGGTTTTTGTGACAGGGTGGTAGTGCCACATTACATAGGAAACTCTGGCGAAATTTATATAGAATTCCCCAACCCTTTAACATTCGAGGACGAATGTTCCTAAGGGGGGTAGAATGTTACACCTCGGAAAATTTCCCGTTGGTACGCAAGTAAATGAACTAATGATGTGTGCGAGGAGTGCGAGTGTATAATGTTTCATGGGAAATGTATGAAAAGGGATGTGGATGATTAGAATGAAAAGTCGAGAAATGAGAAAAATTGAAAGTTGGCAAAACTGCCCAGTGGTCGTATATTGCAAAATACGGACCGTAAAGTGCAATACGGTCCGTAAACTGGCAGTCGTAAACTGCCATGCAAAAGCTTCAACTTTCTGCCAGCCGAGGAAATGGTTAAATACGACCTGCTGGACGGACCGTAAAGTGATTTACGGCCCGTAAACCATGGTCGTAAACCACCATGAAGGCAGCCTAGCTTCTGGTTCTTGAAATGGCTAAAAACGCCCATGGAGGACGAGCCGTATAGTGGAATACGGTCCGTAAACCTCCATGGACGACCACTGTTCACCCAACACAGATTTTCTAATTCATTAAATATGACGATAATGTGAATGACTAATGGACATTGTTATGATATTAATGAAGGTATAAACGCTAGCATTGGAAGGGAACGTGCAAGTGTAGAATAGTTCGACGGAAAGGTATGTAAGGCTAACCCTTCTTTCATAAGGCATGGTTCTTGACCAAATTCCTAAATTCCTCTATATGAGTATGTTGTCTTCACATGGTTGACATTCCGAGCTCATAAGCTCACGACCCTTGATATGTACTATGATTATACTACGTTCCTCGTATGACGAGTAAGTCTATAATGTAAATGTAACGATAATGATTAGGATAGTAATGATGATGAGAGTGAAATAAGACTAGAGATGCTTACGAGCTACGATATATGTATATGTATGCCTATGAAGGGCTATGATAAGACCCCGAGCTTATGATGCCGGGTAAGACTATATTTATATGACTATGTTTAATGTATGTATACGATTACGAAATGCGCGCACACCTCTGCAGATGGTACGGATAACCCTGATGCCTTGATAGGGCCAGGTATGTATGACCTTGAGCCTTGGTTGGCCAAGCATGTATAAGACACCGATCCTATGAGGTCGGGTATGCTATGTAAATGCTATATATATGAAATGACTATGTATATAATATGAATATGAATGTGATAAGACTATGTATAAGGATACGAATAAGGACATATATACGAATATGAGCACAAGTATGGTACGAGTATTATTATGGGATACGAACGACGATGTATGCAAGTAAGCGACATGATGATGATGATATTACTGTCTCCCCTCCTATGCTATTTTCATATGATATCTATTATGATTCTATATTGATGTTGATCATGCTTTACATACTCAGTACATTCTTCGTACTGACGTCCTTTTGTTTGTGGACGCTGCGTCATGCCCGCAGGTTCACAGGGAGACAGACTTGATCCATAGCTGCTTATTCAGAGATTGCATAGCAGAGCTCCATTTCTTTCGGAGCCGTAGCTTTTGGGTACTTATTCTTTTGTGTATATAATTATGGGCATAGCGGGGTCCTGTCCCGCTCATACGATATGTCATACTCTTAGAGGCTCGTAGTCATGTGTATGTGGGTAGAGATGCTCGGCCATGTCGGCCCATGTTTTGTATATCTTTTGTTAGCCACGTCGGCCTTGTACTTATGATGTGGCATAGATGCCTGTGATATGTTAAATGATGATGGTCGTCTAATGGGATCAATACGATTAATGATAAGAAAAGCACGAATTGACTTATGGTTCACCTAGATGTTATGTTATGTACGATAAGGGGGTGCTCGGGTGGGGTAGCACCGGCTGCTCGTCGCGGCCCCCTAGCCGGGTCGTGACAGGTTTGTTCCAACAAATCTAGTCTTGGGTTTTGATTCAACAAAAAAAAAATCCCCAAAATTTGAAAATCAGAAAAAAAAAATGTTTCAAATCCTCGTTTGTTGTTGATTCTAGTGTTAGATTTGAATTCCTTAGAGTTTTAGTGTTTCAAATCCGAATTTTCGAGTCATTCCAAGTTGTTTTGAGATTTTCACCATCGTTGAGTGGACGAACTTGAAGTGGGTCTTGTTGATTTGGGTGATATTGGAACTTGAAACCTATTGGGCTTTGTTCTACAAGTGAAAGGGAGCCTAGATCTGAACATTAGAGTGAAAACAAGTTGATTTAAAGGTAGTTGAAATTTGGGTGTTCATAGTGTTCTTGAGCAACCTTCAAATCTTCATAGGGAAGAAGATGACTAAAAGTTGCATTTGATCCAAGTATTTTTCCCAAAGTTTTGAAAAGTTGTTTTTCAAACCCAAAAAGGAAATTACTAGGTTGTATGGGGCCATAAGAGTCAGTAAATCTGAGGAATTGGCCAAAAATTTGAAGAAGGACACGTACGCGAATGATAAAAGACAAACTCCATCGAGCTTCATGAAGATGGAGTCTTTGAAGATCATTGCAGGTCCACATAGGATGGCCTTCAAGATATGGGAGATAGCTTGGATGGAAGGCTTCAAGAACGTCACATTCATGGTATGGAAGATAGCATGAGAGGCTATTTGGAGAAGGAGGCTATGTATGCAAAAGGGGCTAGTACTTAAATGCAAGCCTTTTCAAGTTTCACTTGCACGGAAGACATCCAAACAAGGCCCTTACTGAAGGGTATAATTGTAATAATGTAGTGTCTTCTTTATTTCATTAGTATAAATAGCTAGTATTTTTATTTTATGAAGGAAGCTTTTGACGAATTATGAATATTTTGAGTGTTTTTAGGGTTTTCTCAAGAGAGAAAACTTTTGAGGGCCTTTGGTAGGCTCTTGTTGATTCTAGTGTTGTTGAGAGGTTGGTTGCTTGGGATTCGATTCCCTTGAGGTCAACTTAAGAAATTGGTGTTTCTTTTGATGATAATTTAGAGGTCTTAGTTTTATCTAACTTTGGTTGCTAAATTGAATCTTAAGTTGCGTCAAATTGTCGATCTTTTCTTTTCTTTATATTTATCTTCTTAATTTTTCGTTTCCGCGTATCCATTCTTGTATCAATTGGTGTTAGAGCTTAGCATAGGTTTATTCCAACAAATCTAGTCCTGGGTTTTGATTCAACAAAAGAAAATCCCCAAAATTTGAAAATCAGAAAAAAAAATCTGTTTCAAATCCTCGTTTGTTGTTGATTCTAGTGTTAGATTTGAATTCCTTAGAGTTTTAGGGTTTCAAATCCGAATTTTCGAGTCATTCCAAGTCGTTTTGAGATTTTCACCATCGTTGAGTGGAAGAACTTGAAGTGGGTCTTGTTGATTTGGGAGGTATTGGAACTTGAAACCTATTGGGCTTTGTTCTACAAGTGAAGGGGAGCCTAGATCTGAAAATTAGAGTGAAAACAAGTTGATTTAAAGGTAGTTTAAATTTGGGTGTTCATAGTGTTCTTGAGCAACCTTCAAATCTTGTAAGTGAAGAAGATGACTAAAAGTTGCATTTGATCCAAGTATTTTTCCCAAAGTTGTGAAAAGTTGTTTTTCAAACCCAAAAACGAAATTACTAGGTTGTGTGGGGGCATAAGAGTCAGTAAATCTGAGGAATTGGCCCAAAATTTGAAGAAGGACACGTACGCGAATGATACAAGACCAACTTCATCGAGCTTCATGAAGATGGAGTCTTTGAAGATCATTGTAGGTCCACATAGGATGGCCTTCAAGATATGGGAGATAGCTTGGATGGAAGGCTTCAAGAACGTCACATTCAAGATATGGAAGATAGCTTGGGAGGCTATTTGGAGAAGGAGACTATGTATGCAAAAGGGGCCAGTACTTAAATGCAAGCCTTTCCAAGTTTCACTTGCATGGAAGACATCCAAACAAGGCCCTTACTGAAGGGTATAATTGTAATAATGTAGCGTCTTCTTTATTTCATTAGTATGAATAGCTAGTATTTTTATTTCATAAAGGATTCTTTTGATGAATTATGAATATTTTGAGTGTTTTTAGGGTTATCTCACGAGAGAGAAACTTGTGAGAGGCCTTTGGTAGGCTCTGTTTGATTCTTGTGTTGTTGAGAGGTTGGTTGCTTGAGATTCGATTCCCTTGAGGTCAACTTAAGAATTTAGTGTTTCTTTTGATGATAATTTAGAGGTCTTAGTTTTATATAACTTTGGTTGCTAAATTGAATCTTAAGTTGTGTCAAATTATCTATCTTTTTTCTTTTCTTTTTGTTTATCTTCTTAATTTCTCGTTTCTGCGTATCCGTTCTTGTATCAATTGGTATCAGAGCTAGCTTAGGTTTGTTCGAACACATCTAGTCATGGGTTTTGATTCAATAAAAAAAAATCCCCGAAATTCGAAAATCAGAAAAAAAAAAAATTGTTTCAAATCCTCGTTTGTTGTTGTTTCTAGTGTTAGATTTGAGTTCCTTAGAGTTTTAGGGTTTCAAATCCGAAGTTTCGAGTCATTCCAAGTTGTTTTGAGATTTTCACCATTGTTGAGTTGAAGAACTTGTAGTGGGTCTTGTTGGTTTGGGTGAAATTGGAACTTGAAACCTATTGGGCTTTGTTCTACAAGTGAAGGGGAGCCTAGATCTGAAAATTGGAGTGAAAACAAGTTGATTTGAAGGTAGTTGAAATTTGGGTGTTCATAGTGTTCTTGAGCAACCTTCAAATCTTCATAGGGAAGAAGATGACTAAACGTTGCATTTGATCCAAGTATTTTTCCCAAAGTTGTGAAAAGTTATTTTTCTACCCAAAAAGAAATTACTAGGTTGTGTGGGGCCATAAGAGTCAGTAAATCCGAGGAATTGGCCCAAAATTTGAAGGAGGACACGTACGCGAATGATACAAGACCAACTCCATCGAACTTCATGAAGATGGAGTCTTTGAAGATCATGGGAGGTCCACATAGGATGGCCTTCAAGGTATGGGAGATAGCTTGGATGGAAGGCTTCAAGAACGTCACGTTCAAGGTATGGAAGTAGCTTGGGAGGTTATTTGGAAAAGGAGGCTATGTATGCAAAAGGGGCTAGTACTTAAATGCAAGCCTTTTCAAGTTTCACTTCCATGGAAGACATCCAAACAAGGCCCTTACTGAAGGGTATAATTGTAATAATGCAGTGCCTTCTTTATTTCATTAGTATAAATAGCTAGTATTTTTATTTCATGAAAGCTTTTGATGAATTATGAATATTTTGAGTGTTTTTAGGGTTATCTCAAGAGAGAGAAACTTGTGAGAGGCCTTTGGTAGGCTCTTGTTGATTCTTGTGTTGTTGAGAGGTTGGTTGCTTGGGATTCGATTCCCTTGAGGTCAACTTAAGAATTTGGTGTTTCTTTTGATGATAATTTAGAGGTCTTAGTTTTATATAGCTGTGGTTGCTAAATTGAATCTTACGTTGCGTCAAATTGTCTATCTTTTCTTTTCTTTATGTTTATCTTCTTAATTTTTCATTTCCGCGTATCAATTCTTGTATCAATTGGGGTTTCCCGGTCGTGTTTTCAAGTTGTCACCTACCCGGGCCCGAAATTTTAGTTATTTTTCCCTATTTTCTCATTTCATTTTTCTTGTGTCTCTCAACTAGTAGTCATTTAGTAGCTATTCCTACTTTGTGTTTACTAGTTCTTGTGTCTGCATTTTCATTCGTGCTAATTCTTTTCGTGCTTTTCTTTGTATTTACCTCGTTGTTAATTTCTTGGCTCAAGTGCGTTTATTTTGAATTGAGTCGTCCTCTTTCTTCGAGTCTAACAAGAATCCATTCCGGCCTCAAGTAGCAATTGTGCACCTTGCATGCAACCGAATCCAATCGAGAATCAACACCGGCCAATCCATTTGAGTGGTAAAAGGCAAAGAGTGTGTGAGTTCATTTGAGTGGTGCTAGCCGAGCACAAACGAGTGTAAACACGAGTGTGGTGAGGTTTCTTTACTACTAACGTGTTTGCTAAGTGTTCTTTGCAGGTATTCTCCATGGATTTCGATTCATGTGATGACGATTATGATTGTTATGACGATGATGGTTGTAATTATGAAGGGGAGGACTATGGGAGCTATCAAGGGTGTGATGATGGGGAATATGAGGACCATATGGGAAATGGTGATCATGAGGAAGTTCGAGGAGAGAATCACCATTTTGAAGGAGTATATGAAAAGAGTGGTACTCATGTGTCTCATGAGGAAGATGAGGATGAAGAAAACCCTTATTATGATTCGTATGGTGAAGATAATGAAGCTGAAAATTCTTGTACTATACATCATGAAGATGAAGACGACTCGAGGAATGATTCTCTTTCACACGTATCTTATGGGCCTTATGGGGAAGATCCTTACACAAATAGGACTCGTGGAGGGTATGGCTATGAAGGTAGTGGGAGTGCTAATGTTGACTATGGAAAGTCTTCTAGTAGACATACCTATG
Source organism: Lycium barbarum (assembly GCF_019175385.1). Taxonomy (NCBI): domain Eukaryota; kingdom Viridiplantae; phylum Streptophyta; class Magnoliopsida; order Solanales; family Solanaceae; genus Lycium; species Lycium barbarum. Next base: position 77,481,701 of record NC_083341.1, read on the forward strand.
ATATGTCTTGTAGTACTTCCTATCCGAAGAATAATGACATGAGTGGGAATGTGAGTACGAGTTGGGGTCATCCTATACAAAAGAAGGTGATCCCAAAGAGGCGATTCATGGAGACCAAGGTAAACATTGGTAGTAGTGAGGTATTTCTCATGCTTGATGACGATTGTTACACAAATTTCATCACCCCTCGTGTGGTTGAAGTGTTAAGGTTACCTTGTGTGATCCGGCGAAATCCTTATTATGATGAGGGAGGATATTGGGTTGATAGGAGGGTGATGGTATCCATTTCACTTAGCGAGTACCAAGAGGAGGTTTGGTGTGATGTGCTTCCAATGGATAATTGTCATGTACGTTTAGGAGTCCCTTGGTTCCAAAAGCATGGAATCCCACATGATCCAAGGTATCAATTTCAAGCAACATAAACTCTCAAGTAGATCACTAAGAACTTGGCTAACCCAAAGATTCAGAAATGAGGATATTCTAAAAGAGCCAAGGGTTTCAAGACACCAAGTTGGTAGGACATACAAATGATCCTCAATTGCAAAATGACACCATTCACACCAAGTTAAGACTTCACCGGGGTCAAAGGGCAAAGATACCCACATATCATGGGCAAGGCAACAACTAAGTACCCTAATAGGACCCCGCCCTCCATAAGATGCACTCCCAAAATGATCATGAATGTCATCATATGCAAAAAGATAATAAAGAAAGGTGTCACGCAAAATAACTTCATCTAGGGTGTCTTCAAATGTAGTTTCACTATTAAACTCAAAAGCATGGTCAATCATACTACTACTATTCGGAACACCCAAGGAAGAAGTAGCAATTTGCAGACAAGTTTCACCTTCCTTTTGAACACTTCCCCTCCCAATAAGTGGATCACAATTCTTAAGGGAGGATTTCCATCATAGGGAAGAGAGTTATCATCCCATAGTGGATTTTCAAATACCATGTAGTCACCAAAAGTGGCCACGCTTTCATTATTACAAAACATGCCACTAGGTACTTCACTCTCAATAATCAGGTCATCCTCAAATAAAACATTATCCTTTACAAGAGAGTAATCCATGAACAATGAGGAGTCAAAGCATGTCATTTCACTCTCAAAAGAACTAATGTCGTCTTTCAATGCATTTTCGCTCACATGACTATCTACATGACACACATCACCACTACAAATTGGAGTCTTATCACGTGACACTAAAGTACGATCAAGAGACCCATTTTGACATGAAACAAACAAGGGTGAGATGTCACATTCTTTCAATTGACCAACTATATCAACATTATCACTAACAAGAGGTACATTAAACACATCATAAGGATCCTCAAGTAGTGAATTATCATTACAAGAAAGTTGATCAACACTAGTTGGTAGTATGTCAAACTCGCAAGAATTACTAACATGATGACCACATGACATTGTACTACCATTTAACTCACAAGTGTCAACACTAGGTGCACACAAATTGATCTTGCAAGAAGAATCAATTTAGTCATCTAAAGGATCAACTAGTGTTTCAGCACCTTCATTCGATAATGCACTATCATTCAAAGCACAAGTGTCAACACTAGGTGGACACAAATAGACCTTACAAAAAGGATCAATTCGGTCATCAATAGGATCAACTAGTGTGGGGACACTTTTAACAATGACATTACCAAAGCATGGCAAAGAAGCATTAGGCTTGACGCAAGGTAAACTAACTTTCATACTTGATTTGGCATTAAAATCACACAAAGATGTAGGAGTATAAGGATAAGTGATCTTACCTTAGTGTTCATGTAAGCTCCTATGACCAAGAGTATAAGGATAAGTGATCTTACCTTGGTGTTCATGTAAGCTCCTTTGACCAATTGAAGGAATGGTTGGGGTCGCTGTCCTTGCCTTCAAGCATGGGGTTTTCTCAAAAGAGGTACCCTTCACAGATTCATTTCTTCTCACCTGGGGCTTGAGATATTGTCCTCTCAATATCCTTTTCATGTCCTCCCAATTCTTGATTGGACTCCTCACTCGTCTCCCACAACTTTTCACATACTCCCAATATTTGACAAGCTTTGAGTCAAAAGTTTGAACGGCTAAGTCCATCTTCATTTCTTGTGAATAGTTATAGCTAGCGAAGATTTCATCTATTGTAAACTCCCATTTCTCATATTCTTCTCCACTAGCTTCCCCAGCCAAGGTAGGCCACTTCACATGGGTATCTCGCACTTTTGCACTTGGACTCCTCCTAAAAAGTATGCATGGAAAGAGAAATTTTCCTTTCTTGTCCACTACAAATCGATGCCAATCTTGTTCATGTGGGATTCCATGCTTTTGGAACCACGGGACTCCTAAACATACATGACATTTATCCATTGGAAGCACATCACACCAAACCTCCTCTTGGTACACGCCAAGTGAAATGGATAACATCACCCTCCTATCAACCCAATATCCTCCCTCATCATAATAAGGATTTCGCCGGATCACACAAGGTAACCTTAACACTTCAACCCCATGAGGGGTGATGAAATTTGTGTAACAATCGTCTTCAAGCATGAGAAATATCTCACTACTACCAATGTTCACCTCGGTCTCCATGAATCGCCTCTTTGGGATCACCTTCTTTTGTATAGGATGACCCCAACTCGTACTCACATTCCCACTCATGTCATTATTATTCGGATAGGAAGTACTACAAGACGTAGCATAGGCATGTCTACTAGAAGACTTTTCGTAGTCAACATTAGCATTCCTACTACCTTCATAGCCATACCCTCCACGAGTCCTATTTGTATAAGGATTTTCCCCATAAGGCCCATAAGATACATGTGAAAGAGAATCATTCCTCGAGTCGTCTTCATCTTCATGATGTATAGTACAAGAATTTTCAGCTTCATTATCTTCACCATACGAATCATAATAAGGGTTTACTTCATCCCCATCTTCCTCATGAGACACATGAGTACCACTCTCTTCATATTCTCCTTCAAACTGGTAATTCTCTCCTCGAACTTCCTCATGATCACCATTTCCCATATAGTCCTCATATTCCCCATTGTCACACCCTTGATAGCTCCCATAGTCCTCCCCTTCATAATTACAACCATCATCGTCATAACAATCATAATCGCCACCATATGAATCGGAATCCATGGAGAATACCTACAAAGAACACTTAGCAAACACGTTAGTAGTAAAGAAACCTCACCACACTCGTGTTTACACTCGTTTGTGCTCGGCTAGCACCACTCAAATGAACTCACAAACTCTTTGCCTTTTACCACTCAAATGGATTGGTCGGTGTTGATTCTCGATTGGATTCGGTTGCATGCAAGGTGCACAATTGCTACTTGAGGTCGGAATGGATTCTTGTTAGACTCGAAGAAAGAGGACGACTCAATTCAAAATAAACGCACTTGAGCCAAGAAATTAACAACGAGGTAAAAACAAAGAAAAACACGAAAGGAATTAGCACGAATGAAAATGCGGACACAAGAACTAGTAAACACAAAGTAGGAACAACTACTAAATGGCTACTAGTTGAGAGACAAAAGAAAAATGAAATGCAAAAATTGGGAAAAATAAATAAAATTCGAGCCCGGGTAGGTGATAACTTGAAAACACGACCGTGAAGCCCCAATAGATACTTGGCTATATCACAAATTTGTGCTTACTTGGCATGGTGGTAGGTTAGTCCACCCTAACACTAACCTTCATCCTTTGAGGACTTGGTTTTTGTTTGTCTCCTTTATGGTTTTGCAAGGTTTAGATTCGAGGACGAATACTTTTCAAGAATGGGAGAATGATACAAGACCAACTCCATCGAGCTTCATGAAGATGGAGTCTTTGAAGATCATGGGAGGTCCACATAGGATGGCCTTCAAGATATGGGAGATAGCTTGGATGGAAGGTTTCAAGAACGTCACATTCAAGATATGGAAGATAGCTTGGGAGGCTATTTGGAGAAGGAGGCTATGTATGCAAAAGGGGCTAGTACTTAAATGCAAGCCTTTTCAAGTTTCACTTCCATGGAAGACATCCAAACAAGGCCCTTACTGAAGGGTATAATTGTAATAATGTAGTGTCTTCTTTATTTCATTAGTATAAATAGCTAGTATTTTTATTTCATGACGGAAGCTTTTGATGAATTATGAATATTTTGAGTCTTTTAGGGTTATCTCTAGAGAGAGAAACTTGTGAGAGACCTTTGGTAGGCTCTTGTTGATTTTTGTGTTGTTGAGACGTTGGTTGCTTGGGATTCAATTCCCTTGAGGTCAACTTAAGAATTTGGTGTTTCTTTTGATGATAATTTAGTGGTCTTAGTTTTTATATAACTTTGGTTGCTAAATTGAATCTTAAGTTGTGTCAAATTATCTATCTTTTCTTTTCCTTTTGTTTATCTTCTTAATTTCTCGTTTTCGCGTATCCGTTATTGTATCAGGATTGCTACCTCCTTGGAATGTTGGAGGGTTTACCTTGATGGTGTTCAAATTCCGCTCATTATCTTGCCACCTTCCCTGGTCCTCATAAACTTTGGCCCTCCCTAAGTCTACATGACCTTGGAATCTAGGGTCATGGCCAGGAAACCTCTCAAAACCTCCTCTTCCTCCCCTCCCCCGATTATTCATTCAAAAATTTGATATCAAATTTACGGACCAGAATCTACGGGTCGTAAAAATTTTACGGTCCGTATTTTCCCACCGTAAATCACTTACAGAATGTAACTTTTGGGCCTCCAATTTTACGAACCAAATTATACGGATCGTAAAATTTATACAGTCCGTATGTGGGACCGTATAGTGGCTTCAGTGATTTCGTATTGAACTCGTGCTCCTCGAAATTTGGGTCAACTTTTCTTGGATCTGATGACGTCTTGGGCCCCACACAACCTAGGACTTGCCCTTTTTGGCCCAACAAACAACTTTCCAATCGTCCTTGGAAAAACCTTTGGATCAAACCCTCTTCTTTGGTCTTCTTCTCCACTATGAAGATATGAATGTTCTTAACAACACCAAGAACACCCAAATGCAATCTAGGACCAAACCAACTCGTTTTTGCTCCAAATTTCAAATCTAAGCTCCTTATCACATAGAGATCAAAGCCCAACATTCAATTTGCCTCAATTGCTTCTCAATCACTAAACCCACTTTTGAGTTCTTCAAGCTTTGATGAAGCTTCAATAGTGAAAACTTTAAAACCCACCCGAACAACTTCAAACTTCGGATTTAGATGTTTTCCACCTCAATAAAATCAAATCTAACTTCAAAAACAACAAAATCAAACCACAAAACAATTTTCGATTTTTTTTTGTGATTTTTAGATTTTGAGCCTAGGATTAGAAATTGTGGGAACAATCTCTTAGCCTATGCTCTGATACCAAATGATAAGGTTCAACCTAGGGAAACTCTAAGAATTAAACAAAAATAAAGGAAAACAAAAGATAGATGAAGAATTGGGGATTAAGGAGAATAAAGGATACATACTTGACCCAAGTGTAAGAAATCTATGGACAAGAAAGGGTATATTAAACCCTAACCCTTCCATTCGGATTTACAAACCCTAGAACCTAAGTAATTCGAATCAACAAATGACTCAAATGAATCCACAAATGAGCAACATTGAATTCGATGGAATTAAGCAATTCACTTCACAACTAGGAAGCAACACTTGGTTAACCAACCAATCTATAGTAATCTAAAGCTATCAACTACAATCTTAAGAGTTTCTTCATTCAACATAATTTAAAGATGAAAATAACCTAAGTCTAGTATTTATACTAAGAGACTTAAGAGCTAGGCTAGTTATTACAAGAATGCCATTAATGAGGCAAAGGCCTTGTTTGGCTAGTTGAATGTTGGCTTGAAATCCGAAAAAGTCTCCTCTTGCACATATAGCCATCATCCAATCCTCAAGCTTGCAATTGTGACCCTTTTACCTCTATGGACCTTCTTTTCACGTCTAGCCACAATTGCATTTTTGTCCCATTGCGACTCTACCCACTTTGAGTGTTGGCCTTCTTTCTTGTAGCTTCTTCTTTCATTCCCCTCAAAGCTACTTTCCATACTTCATAGGCCTTCTTATGGGGCTTGTGTGCCTCTCCATGGGTCTCCAATGCTCCTTTGGTCATCCTCCTAGCTTGAATGGATTGGAGTCCCATGCCTTGGTATTCAATGTGAGCCTTCAAGCGAGGTGTGCCTAGTAGGGTCATATCACTTGGTACCCTCTTTGCCTACCCATGTGAGGGTTAGGATCATTCTTTCCACCCCTTCCTCGATAACCTCCTTGTGCTTGCCCCTGTTGCCTCCAACCTTGGTCACCATATCGTTCGTGCTCTATAGCTTCTTCTATCTTTACGTCATTTGGTTGTTGGATGTTTGGACGGTGTTGGGGTGGCATAGGTGCATTTAGGTGTGGATCATTTGGGGGTGGGTCATTTGGATGTGGGTCATTTGGAGTTTGATCTTGTGGGGGTAGATTGTTCCGTTGGCCTATGGGACTGTTGTTTAGTGGTGTGAGAGTTGTGTTTTGAGGAGTGTTTTGGGGAGTGGGGTTATATAGTTGATGGAAGGTGCCGGGTGACAGTGTAAGTGAAGGGCTTCGAGTAACTCCACTTGTGATTCCTTGGTATTGCACTCGGGGCGAATACGAGACCTCCCTACTACCTCCTTCAATTGCTTCCACCCTACTTCTCATGTTTTCCATCCGACCATCCATACTCCCAACCTTCTCGTTCAAGGCTTGCAAGGGCATTACATTAACTAGTGTGAGTTCCCCGGTGGGAACTTGTGTTTCTTCCTCCGTAGCCATGGTACCTATTAAAGACACTCAACAAAATGAGCAAACACATTAGATTAGTAAAATCAACTCACAATCGCTCAAGTATGCGCACCTCTAATTGCCTCACAAATTGCTTCCGCCAAAGATTGCATGCTTGTTAACGTCGACTAGTCACAAGGCCTCTAATTTTACGGACCAAATTATACGGACCGTAAATTTATACGGTCCGTATGTGCGACCATATAGTGGTTTCAGTGATTTCGTTTTGAACTCGTGCTCCTCAAAATTTAGGCCAATTTTTCTTGGATCTAATGACGTCTTGGGCCCCACACAACCTAGGACTTGCCCTTTTTGGCCCAACAAACAACTTTCCACTTGTCCTTGGAAAAACCTTTGGATCAAAGCCTCTTCTTTGGTCTTCTTCTCCACTATGAAGATATGAATGTTCTTAAGAACACCCAAATACAATCTAGGACCAAATCAACTCGTTTTTGCTCCAAATTTCAGATCTAAGCTCCTTATCACTTAGAGAACAAAGCCATTGCCAATATTCAACTTGCCTCAATTGCTTCTCAATCACTAAACCCACTTTTGAGTTCTTCAAGCTTTGATGAAGCTTCAATGGTGAAAACTTCAAAACCCACCTAAACAATTTCAAACTTCGGATTTAGATGTTTTCCACCTCAATAAACTCAAATCTAACTTCAAAAACAACAAAATCAAACCACAAAACAATTTTTGATTTTTTTTTTGGATTTTCGTTTTTTTTTTTTTTTTGTGATTTTCAGATTTTGAGCCTAGGATTAGAAATTGTAGGAACAATCTCGTAGCCCATGCTCTGATACCAAATGATAAAATACAACCTAAGGGAACTCTAAGAATTAAACAAAAACAAAGGAAAACAAAAGATAGATGAAGGATTGGGGATTAAGGAGAATAGAGGATAGATACTTGACCCAATTAGTAATGAATCCTATAGGCAAATCTAAATATATGAAACTTAGACCCTCCTATTGTGAATTCAACTAAAAGAACCAAAGCAATTTGAATCAATTAGAAGACTCAATTGGAAACCACAAATGAGAAATCTAGATGAATTCAATGGATAAGAAAACTCACTTTGCAACAATGAAATCACAGTCCATGGAAGTGAAACTTGAAAAGGCTTGCATTTAAGTACTAGCCCCTTTTGCATACATAGCCTCCTTCTCCAAATAACCTCCCAAGCTATCTTCCATATCTTGAATGTGAAGTTCTTGAAGCCTTCCATTCAAGATATCTCCCATATCTTGAAGGCCATCCGATGTGGATCTCCCATGATGTTCAAAGACTCCATCTTCATGAAGCTTGATGGAGTTGGTCTTTTATTAGTCGCGTACGTGTCCTACTTCAAATTTTGGGTAAACTCCTCGGATTTGTTGACTCTTATGGCCCCACACAACCTAGTAATGTCCTTTTTGGGTAGAAAAACAACTTTTCACAACTTTGGGAAAAATACTTGCATCAAATGCAACTTTTAGTCATCTTATTCCCTATGAAGATTTGATGGTTGCTCAAGAACACTATGAACACTCAAATTTCAACTACCTTAAAATCAACTTGTTTTCACTCCAATTTTTAGATCTAGGCTCCCCTGCACTTGTAGAACAAAGCCCAATAGGTTTCAAGTTCCAATTTCACCCAAATCAACAAGACCGACTTCACATTCTTCAAGTTCTTCAACTCAACAGTGGTGAAAATCTCAAAACAACTTGGAATGACTCGAAACTTCGGATTTGAAACCCTAAAACTCGAAGGAACTCAAATATAACACTAGAATCAACAATAAATGAGGATTTGAAACAATTTTTTTTTTCTGATTTTCGAATTTTGGGGATTTTTCTTGTTGAAGCAAATCCCAAGACTAGATTTGTAGGAAATAAACTAAGCTATGCTCTGATACTAATTGATAGAAGAACGGATACGCGGAAACGAGAAATTAAGAAGATAAACAAAAAGAAAAGAAAAGATAGATAATTTTACACAACTTAAGATTCAATTTAGCAACAAAAGTTATATAAAACTAAGACCTTCAAATTACTATCAAAAGAAACACCAAATTCTTAAGTTGACCTCAAGGGAATCGAATCCTAAGCAACCAACCTCTCAACAACACAAGAATCAACAAGAGCCTTCCAAAGGCCTCTCACAAATTTCTCTCTCTACAGATAACCCTAAAAACATTCTAAATATTCATAATTCATCAAAAGCTTCCTTCATGAAATAAAAATACTAGCTATTTATACTAATGAAATAAAGAAGACAGTACATTATTACAATTATACCCTTCAGTAAGGGCCTTGTTTGGATGTCTTCCATGGAAGTGAAACTTTATAAGGCTTGCATTTAAGCACTAGCCCCTTTTGCATACATGCTTCTCCAAATAGCTTCCCAAGTTATCTTCCATATCTTGAATGTGACGTTCTTGATGCCTTTCATCCAAGCTATCTCCCATATCATGAAGGCCATCCTATGTGGACCTCCCATGATCTTCAAAAACTCCATCTTCATGAATCTCGATGGAGTTGGTCTTGTATCACTCGCATACGTGTCCTTCTTCAAATTTTAGGCCAATTCTGCGGATTTGCTGACCCTTGTGGCCCCACAAAACCTAGTGTTTTTCTTTTTGGGGGTAGAAAAACAACTTTTCACAACTTTGGGGAAAATACTTGGATCAAATGCAACTTGCAGTCATCTTCATCCCTATGAAGATTTGAAGATTGCTCAAGAGCACTATGAACTCCCAAATTTCAACAACGTTCAAATCAACTTGTTTTCACTCCAATTTTTAGATCTAGGCTCCCCTGCACTTGTAGAACAAAGCCCAATAGGTTTCAAGTTCCAATTTCACCCAAATCAACAAGACCGACTTCACATTCTTCAAGTTCTTCAACTCAACAGTGGTGAAAATCTCAAAACAACTTGGAATGACTCGAAACTTCGGATTTGAAACCCTAAAACTCGAAGGAACTCAAATATAACACTAGAATCAACAATAAATGAGGATTTGAAACAATTTTTTTTTTCTGATTTTCGAATTTTGGGGATTTTTCTTGTTGAAGCAAATCCCAAGACTAGATTTGTAGGAAATAAACTAAGCTATGCTCTGATACTAATTGATAGAAGAACGGATACGCGGAAACGAGAAATTAAGAAGATAAACAAAAAGAAAAGAAAAGATAGATAATTTTACACAACTTAAGATTCAATTTAGCAACAAAAGTTATATAAAACTAAGACCTTCAAATTACTATCAAAAGAAACACCAAATTCTTAAGTTGACCTCAAGGGAATCGAATCCTAAGCAACCAACCTCTCAACAACACAAGAATCAACAAGAGCCTTCCAAAGGCCTCTCACAAATTTCTCTCTCTACAGATAACCCTAAAAACATTCTAAATATTCATAATTCATCAAAAGCTTCCTTCATGAAATAAAAATACTAGCTATTTATACTAATGAAATAAAGAAGACAGTACATTATTACAATTATACCCTTCAGTAAGGGCCTTGTTTGGATGTCTTCCATGGAAGTGAAACTTTATAAGGCTTGCATTTAAGCACTAGCCCCTTTTGCATACATGCTTCTCCAAATAGCTTCCCAAGTTATCTTCCATATCTTGAATGTGACGTTCTTGATGCCTTTCATCCAAGCTATCTCCCATATCATGAAGGCCATCCTATGTGGACCTCCCATGATCTTCAAAAACTCCATCTTCATGAATCTCGATGGAGTTGGTCTTGTATCACTCGCATACGTGTCCTTCTTCAAATTTTAGGCCAATTCTGCGGATTTGCTGACCCTTGTGGCCCCACAAAACCTAGTGTTTTTCTTTTTGGGGGTAGAAAAACAACTTTTCACAACTTTGGGGAAAATACTTGGATCAAATGCAACTTGCAGTCATCTTCATCCCTATGAAGATTTGAAGATTGCTCAAGAGCACTATGAACTCCCAAATTTCAACAACGTTCAAATCAACTTGTTTTCACTCCAATTTTTAGATCTAGGCTCCCCTGCACTTGTAGAACAAAGCCCAATAGGTTTCAAGTTCCAATTTCACCCAAATCAACAAGACCGACTTCACATTCTTCAAGTTCTTCAACTCAACAGTGGTGAAAATCTCAAAACAACTTGGAATGACTCGAAACTTCGGATTTGAAACCCTAAAACTCGAAGGAACTCAAATATAACACTAGAATCAACAATAAATGAGGATTTGAAACAATTTTTTTTTTCTGATTTTCGAATTTTGGGGATTTTTGAAACTCAAAATATTCATAATTTATCAAAAGCTTGCTTCATGAAATAAAAATACTAGCTATTTATACTAGTGAAATAAAGAAGACATTACATTATTACAATTGTACCCATCAGTAAGGGCCTTGTTTGGATGTCTTCCATGGAAGTGAAACTTGAAAAGGCTTGCATTTAAGTACTAGCCCCTTTTGCATACATAGCCTCCTTCTCCAAATAGCCTCCCAAGTTATCTTCCATATCTTGAATGTGACGTTCTTAAAGCCTTCAATCCAAGCTATCTCCCATATCTTGAAGGCCATCCTATGTGGACCTCCCATGATGTTCAAAGACTCCATCTTCATGAAGCTCGATGGAGTTGCTCTTGTATTAGTCGCGTAAGTGGCCTTCTTCAAATTTTGGGTCAATTCTTCGGATTTGTTGACTCTTATGGCCCCACATAACCTAGTACTTTCCTTTTTGGGTAGAAAAACAACTTTTCACAACTTTGGGAAAAATACTTGCATCAAATGCAACTTTTAGTCATCTTCTTCCTTATGAAGATTTGATGGTTCCTCAAGAACACTATGAACTATCAAATTTCAACTACCTTCAAATCAACTTGTTTTCACTCCAATTTTTAGATCCAGGCTCCCCTGCACTTGTAGAACAAAGCCCAATAGGTTTCAGGTTCCAATTTCACCCAAATCAACAAGACCCACTTCACCTTCTTCAAGTTCTTCAACTCAACAATTGTGAAAATCTCAAAACAACTTCGAATGACTCGAAACTTCGGATTTGAAACCCTAAAACTCTGAGGAACTCAAATCTAACACTAGAATAAACAACAAATGAGGATTTGAAACAATTTTTTTTTCTTTTCTGATTTTCGAATTTTGGGGATTTTTTTTGAAGCAAATCCCAAGACTAGATTTGTTGAAAATAAACTAAGCTATGCTCTGATACCAATTGATAGAAGAACGGATACGCGAAAAAGAGAAATCAAGAAGACAAAAAAAAAAGATAGATAATTTTACACAACTTAAGATTCAATTTAGCAACAAAAGTAGTATAAAACTAAGACCTCCAAATTACCATCAAAAGAAACACCAAAGTCTTAAGTTGACCTCAAGGGAATCGAATCCCAAGCAACCAACCTCTCAACAACACAAGAATCAACAAGAGCCTTCAAAAGGCCTCTCACAAGTTTCTCTCTCTTGAGATAACACTAAAAACACTCAAAAATTTATAATTCATCAAAAGCTTCCTTCATGAAATAAAAAAAACTAGCTATTTATACTAGTGAAATAAAGAAGACACTACATTATTACAATTGTACCCTTCAGTAAGGGCCTTGTTTGGATGTCTTCTATGGAAGTGAAACTAGAAAAGGCTTGCATTTAAGTACTAGCCCCTTTTGAATACATAGCCTCCTTCTCCAAATAGCCTCCCAAGCTATATTCCATATCTTGAATGTGACGTTCTTGAAGCCTTCAATCCAAGCTATCTCCCATATCTCGAAGGTCATCCTATGTGGACCTCCCATGATGTTCAAAGACTCCATCTTTATGAAGCTCGATGGAGTTGGTCTTGTATCAGTCGCGTACGTGTCCTTCTTCAAATTTTGGGTCAATTCCTCGGATTTGTTGACTCTTATGGCCCCACACAACCTAGTAATTTCCTTTTTGGTGTAGAAAAACAACTTTTCACAACTTTGGGAAAAAGACTTGCATCAAATGCAACTTTTAGTCATCTTCTTCCCTATGAATATTTGATGGTTGCTCAAGAACACTATGAACACCCAAATTTCAACTACCTTCAAATCAACTTGTTTTCTCTCCAATTTTTAGATCTAGGCTCCCTTTCACTTGTAGAACAAAGCCCAATAGCTTTCAAGTTTCAATTTCACCCAAATCAACAAGACCCACTTTAAATTCTTCAAGTTCTTCAACTCAACAATGGTGAAAATGTTAAAACAACTTGGAATTACTCGAAACATCGGATTTGAAACCCTAAAACTCTAAGGAACCCAAATATAATACCAGAATCAACAACAAACGTGGATTTGAAAAAAAAAAAAAACTTTCTGATTTTTGAATTTTGGGGATTTTTTTTTGTTGAATCAAAACCCAAGACTAGATTTGTTGGAACAAACCTAAACTAAGCTCTGACACCAATTGGTACAAGAACGGATATGCTGAAACGAGAAATTAAGAAGATAAACAAAAACAAAAGAAATGATAGATAATTTGACGCAACTTAAGATTCAATTTAGTAACCAAAGTTATATAAAACTAAGACCTCTAAATTATCGTCAAAAGAAACACAAAATTCTTATGTTGACCTCAAGGGAATCGAATCCCAAGCAACGAACCTCTCAACAACACTAGAATCAACAAGAGCCTACCAAAGGCCTCTCAAAAGTTTCTCTCTCATGAGATAACCCTAAAAACACTCAAAATATTCATAATTCATCAAAAGCTTCCTTCATGAAATAAAAGTACTAGCTATTTATACTAGTGAAATAAAGAAGACACTACATTATTACAATTGTACCCTTCAGTAAGGGACTTGTTTGGATGTCTTCCATGGAAGTGAAACTTGAAAAGGCTTGCATTTAAGTATCAGCCCCTTTTGAATACATATCCTCCTTCTCCAAATAGCCTCCCAAGCTATCTTCCATATCTTGAATGTGACGTTCTTGAAGCCTTCCATCCAAGTAATCTCCCATATCTTGAAGGCCATCCTATGTGGACCTCCCATGATGTTCAAAGACTCCATCTTCATGAAGCTCGATGGAGTTAGTCTTGTATGAGTCACGTACGTGTCCTTCTTCAAATTTTGGGTCAATTCCTCGGATTTGTTGACTCTTATGGCCCAACACAACCTAGTAATTTCCTTTTTGGGTAGAAAAACAACTTTTCACTACTTTGGGAAAAATACTTGGATCAAATGCAACTTTCAGTCATCTTCTTCCCTATGAAGATTTGAAGGTTGCTCAAGAACACTATGAACTCCAAAATTTCATCTACCTGCAAATCAACTTATTTTCACTCCAATTTTTAGATCTAGGCTCCCCTGCACTTGTAGAACAAAGCCCAATATGTTTCAAGTTCCAATTTCACCCAAATCAACACGACCCACTCACGTTCTTCAAGTTCTTCAACTCAACATTGGTGAAAATCTCAAAATAACTTGGAATGACTCGAAACTTCAGATTTGAAACCCTAAAACTCTAAGGAACTCAAATCTAACACTAGAATCAACTACAAATGAGGATTTGAAACAATATTTTTTTCTTTTCTGATTTTCGAATTTTGGGGACTTTTTGTTGTTGAAGCAAATCCCAAAACTAGATTTGTTGGAAATAAACTAAGCTATGCTGTGATACCAATTGATAGAAGAACGGATACGCGGAAATGAGAAATTAAGAAGATAAACAAAAAGAAAAGAAAAGATAGATAATTTTACACAACTTAAGATTCTATTTAGCAACAAAAGTAATATAAAACTAAGACCTCCAAATTACCATCAAAAGAAACACCAAATTCTTAAGTTGACCTCAAGAGAATCGAATCCCAAGCAACCAACCTCTCAACAACACAAGAATCAACAAGAGCCTTTCAAAGGCCTCTCACAAGTTTCTCTCTCTTGAGATAACTCTAAAAACACTCAAAATATTCATAATTCATCAAAAGCTTCCTTCATGAAATAAAAATACTAGCTATTTATACTAATGAAAGAAAGAAGACACAAATTACTACAACTGTACCCTTCAGTAAGGGCCTTGTTTGGAAGTCTTCCATAGAAGTGAAACTTGAAAAGGCTTGCATTTAAGAACTAGCCCCATCCTATGTGGACCTCCCATGATGTTCAAAGACTCCATCTTCATGAAGCTCGAGGGAGCTGGTCATGTATCGGTTGCGTACGTGTCCTTCTTCAAATTTTGGGTCAATTCCTCGGATTTGTTGACTCTTATGGCCCCACACAACCTAGTAATTTCCTTTTTGGGGTAGAAAAACGACTTTTCACAACTTTGGGAAAAATACTTGCATCAAATGCAACTTTTAGTCATCTTCTTCCCTATGAAGATTTCATGGTTGCTCAAAAACACTATGAACACCCAAATTTCAACTACCTTCAAATCAACTTGTTTTCACTCCAATTTTTAGATCTAGGCTCCCTTTCACTTGTAGAACAAAGCCCAATAGCTTTCAAGTTTCAATTTCACCCAAATTAACATGACCCACTCTAAGTTCTTCAAGTTCTTCAACTCAACAATGGTGAAAAAGTCAAAACAACTTGGAATGACTCGAAACTTCGGATTTGAAACCCTAAAACTCTAAGGAACTCAAATCTAACACCAGAATCAACAACAAACGTGGATTTGAAACAATTTTTTTTCTTTCTAATTTTTGAATTTTGGGGATTTTTTTTGTTGAATCAAAACCCAAGACTTGATTTGTTGAAACAAACCTAAGCTAAGCTCTCACACCAATTGATACAAGAACGGATACGCGGAAACGAGAAATTAACAAGATAAACAAAAAGAAAAGAAAAGATAGATAATTTGACGAACCTTAAGATTCAATTTAGCAACCAAAGTTATATACAACTAAGACCTCGAAATTATCATCAAAAAAACACAAAATTCTTATATTGACCTGAAGGGAATCGAATCCCAAGCAACGAACCTCTCAACAACACTAGAATCAACAAGAGCCTACCAAAGGCCTCTCACAAGTTTCTCTCTCTTCAGATAACCCTAAAAACACTCAAAATATTCATAATTCATCAAGAGCATCCTTCATGAAATAAAAATACTAGCTATTTATATAAATGAAATAAAGAAGACAGTACATTATTACAATTGCACCCTTTAGTAAGGGCCTTGTTTGGATGTCTTCCATGGAAGTTAAAAACTTGAAAAGGCTTGCATTTAAGTACTAGCCCATGTTGCATACATAGCCTCCTTCTCCAAATAGCCTCCCAAGCTATCTTCCATATCTTGAATGTGACGTTCTTGAAGCCTTCCATCCAAGCTATCTCCCATATCTTGAAGCCCATCCTATGTGGACCTCCCATGATGTTCAAAGACTCGATCTTCATGAAGCTCGATAGAGTTGGTCTTGTATTTGTCGCGTACGTGTCCTTCTTCAAATTTTGGGTCAATTCCTCGGATTGTGTGACTCTTATGGCCCCACACAACCTAGTAATTTCGTTTTTGGGTAGAAAAATAACTTTTCACAACTTTGGGAAAAATACTTGCATCAAATGTAACTTTTACTAATCTTCTTCCCTATGAAGATTTGATGGTTCCTCAAAAACACTATGAACACTCAAATTTCAACTACCTTCAAATCAACTTGTTTTCACTCCAATTTTCAGATCTAGGCTCCCTTTCACTTGTAGAACAAAGCCCAATAGCTTTCAAGTTTCAATTTCACCCAAATCAACAAGACCCACTTTAAGTTCTTCAAGTTCTTCAACTCAACAATGGTGAAAGTGTCAAAACAACTAGGAATGTCTCAAAACTTCGGATTGGAAACCCTAAAACTCTAAGGAACTCAAATCTAACACCAGAATCAACAACAAACGTGGATTTGAAACAATTTTTTTTCTTTTTCTGATTTTTGAATTTTGGGGATTTTTTGTTGTTGAAGCAAATCCCAAGACTAGATTTGTTGGAAATAAACTAAGCTATGCTCTGCTACCAATTGATAGAAGAACGGATACGCGGAAATGAGAAATTAAGAAGATAAATAAAAAGAAAAGAAAAGATAGATAATTTTACACAACTTAAGATTCAATTAAGCAACAAAAGTAATATAAAACTAAGACCTCAAAATTACCATCAAAAGAAACACCAAATTCTTAAGTTGACCTCAAGGGAATCGAATCCCAAGCAACCAACCTCTCAACAACACAAGAATCAACAAGAGCCAACCAAAGGCCTCTCACAATATTCTCTCCATTGAGATAACACTAAAAACACTCAAAATATTCATAACTCATCAAAAGCTTCCTTCATGAAATAAAAGTACTAGTGAAATAAAGAAGACACTACATTATTACAATTGTACCCTTCAGTAAGGGCCTTGTTTGGATGTCTTCCATGGAAGTGAAACTTCAAAAGGCTTGCATTTAAGTACTAGCCCCTTTTGCATACATACCATCCTTCTCCAAATAGCCTCCCAAGCTATCTTCCATATCTTGAATGTGACGTTCTTGAAGCCTTCCATCCAAGCAATCTCCCATATCTTGAAGGCCATCCTATGTGGACCTCCCATGATGTTCAAAGATTCCATCTTCATGAAGCTCAATGGAGTTAGTCTTGTATGAGTCGCGTACGTGTCCTTCTACACAACCTAGTAATTTCCTTTTTGGGTAGAAAAACAACTTTTCACTACTTTGGGAAAAATACTTGGATCAAATGCAACTTTCAGTCATCTTCTTCCCTATGAAGATTTGAAGGTTGCTCAAGAACACTATGAACTCCAAAATTTCAACTACCTTCAAATCAACTTGTCTTCACTCCAATTTTAAGATCTAGGCTCCCCTTCACTTGTACAACAAAGCCCAATAGGTTTCAAGTTTCAATTTCACCCAAATAAACAAGACTCACTTTAAGTTCTTCAAGTTTTTCAACTCAATAATGGTGAAAATCTCAAAACAACTTGGAATGACTCGAAACTTCGGATTTGAAACCCTAAAACTCTAAGGAACTCAAATCTAACACTAGAATCAACAACAAACGAGGATTTGAAACTACTTTTTTTTTTTTTTTTTCTGATTTTCGAATTTTGGGAATTTTTTTTTGTTGAATGAAAACCCAAAACTAGATTTGTTGGAACAAACCTAAGCTAAGCTCTGATACCAATTGATACAAGAACGGATGCGCGGAAATGAGAAATTAAGAAGATAAACAAAAAGAAAAGAAAAAGATAGATAATTTGACACAACTTTAGATTCAATTTAGCAACCAAAGTTATATAAAACTAAGACCTCTAAATTATCATGAAAAGAAACACCAAATTCTTAAGTTGACCTCAAGGGAACCGAATCCCAAGCAACCAACCTCTAAGCAACACAAGAATCAACTAGAGCCTACCAAAGGCCTCTCACAAGTTTCTCTCTCTTGAGATAACCCTAAAAACACTCAAAATATTCATAATTCACCAAAAGCTTCCTTCATGCAATAAAAATACTAGCTATTTATACTAATGAAATAAAGAAGACACTATATTATTACAATTATACCCTTCAGTAAGGGACTTGTTTGGATGTCTTCCATGGAAGTGAAACTTTATAAGGCTTGCATTTAAGCACTAGCCCCTTTTGCATACATAGCCTCCTTCTCCAAATAGCCTCCCAAGCTATCTTCCATATCTTGAATGTGACGTTCTTGAAGCCTTCCATCCAAGCTATCTCCCATATCATGAAGGCCATCCTATGTGGACCTCCCATGATGTTCAAAGACTCCATCTTCATGAAGCTCGATGGAGTTGGTCTTGTATCACTTGCGTATGTGTCCTTCTTCATATTTTAGGCCAATTCCGCGGATTAGGTGACCCTTATGGCCCCACACAACCTAGTAATTTCGTTTTTGGATTAGAAAAACAACTTTTCACAACTTTGGAAAAACTACTTGCATCAAATGCAACTTTTAGTCATCTTCTTCCTATGAAGATTTGATGGTTGCTCAAGAACACTATGAACACTCAAATTTCAACTACCTTCAAATCAACTTGTTTTCACTCCAATTTTCAGATCTAGGCTCCCATTCACTTGTAGAACAAATCCCAATAGCTTTCAAGTTTCAATTTCACCCAAATCAACAAGACCCACTTTAAGTTCTTCAAGTTCTTCAACTCAACAATGGTGAAAGTGTCAAAACAACTAGGAATGTCTCAAAACTTCGGATTGGAAACCCTAAAACTCTAAGGAACTCAAATCTAACACCAGAATCAACAACAAACGTGGATTTGAAACAATTTTTTTTCTTTTTCTGATTTTTGAATTTTGGGGATTTTTTTTTGTTGAATCAAAACCCAAGACTGTATTTGATGGAAAAAACCTAAGCTAAGCTCTGACACCAATTGATACAAGAACGGATACGCGGAAACGAGAAATTAAGAAGATAAACAAAAAGAAAAGAAACGATAGATAATTTGACGAACCTTAAGATTCAATTTAGCAACCAAAGTTATATACAACTAAGACCTCGAAATTATCATCAAAAAAACACAAAATTCTTATATTGACCTGAAGGGAATCGAATCCCAAGCAACGAACCTCTCAACAACACTAGAATCAACAAGAGCCTACCAAAGGCCTCTCACAAGTTTCTTCTCTCTCTTGAGATAACCCTAAAAACACTTAAATTATTCATAATTCATCAAAAGCTTCCTTCGTGAAATAAAAATATTAGCTATTTATACTAATGAAATAAAGAAGACACTACATTATTACAATTATACCCTTCAGTAAGGGACTTGTTTGGATGTCTTCCATGGAAGTGAAACTTGAAAAGGTTTGCATTTAAGTACTAGCCCCTTTTGCATATATAGCCTCCTTCTCCATATAGTCTCCCAAGCTATCTTCCATAACTTAAATGTGACGTTCTTGAAGCCTTCCATCCAAGCTATCTCCCATATCTTGAAGGCCATCCATTGTAGACCTCCTATGATCTTCAAAGACTCCATCTCCATGAAGCTCGATGGAGTCGGTCTTGTATCATTCGCATACGTGTCCTTCTTTAAATTTTGGGCCAATTCCTCGGATTAGTTGACTCTTATGGCCCCACACAACCTAGTAATTTGCTTTTTGGGGTAGAAAAACAACTTTTCACAACTTTGGGAAAAATACTTGCATCAAATGTAACTTTTAGTCATCTTCTTCCCTATGAAGATTTGATGGTTGCTCAAGAACACTATGAACACTCAAATTTCAACTACCTTAAAATCAACTTGTTTTCACTCCAATTTTTAGATCTAGGCTCCCCTGCACTTGTAGAACAAAGCCCAATAGGTTTCAAGTTCCAATTTCACCCAAATCAACAAGACCGACTTCACATTCTTCAAGTTCTTCAACTCAACAGTGGTGAAAATCTCAAAAAAACTTGGAATGACTCGAAACTTCGGATTTGAAACCCTAAAACTCGAAGGAACTCAAATATAACACTAGAATCAACAATAAATGAGGATTTGAAACAATTTTTTTTTTTCTGATTTTCGAATTTTGGGGATTTTTCTTGTTGAAGCAAATCCCAAGACTAGATTTGTAGGAAATAAACTAAGCTATGCTCTGATACTAATTGATAGAAGAACGGATACGCGGAAACGAGAAATTAAGAAGATAAACAAAAAGAAAAGAAAAGATAGATAATTTTACACAACTTAAGATTCAATTTAGCAACAAAAGTTATATAAAACTAAGACCTTCAAATTACTATCAAAAGAAACACCAAATTCTTAAGTTGACCTCAAGGGAATCGAATCCTAAGCAACCAACCTCTCAACAACACAAGAATCAACAAGAGCCTTCCAAAGGCCTCTCACAAATTTCTCTCTCTACAAATAACCCTAAAAACATTCTAAATATTCATAATTCATCAAAAGCTTCCTTCATGAAATAAAAATACTAGCTATTTATACTAATGAAATAAAGAAGACAGTACATTATTACAATTATACCCTTCAGTAAGGGCCTTGTTTGGATGTCTTCCATGGAAGTGAAACTTTATAAGGCTTGCATTTAAGCACTAGCCCCTTTTGCATACATAGCATCCCTCTCAAAATAGCCTCCCAAGCTATCTTCCATATGTTGAAAGTGATGTTCTTGAAGCCTTCCATCCAAGCTAGCTCCCATATCTTGAAGGCCATCCTATGTGGACCTCCCATGATCTTCAAAGACTCCATCTTCATGTAGCTCGATGGAGTCGGTCTTGTATTACTCGCGTACCTGTCCTTCTTTAAATTTTAGGCCAATTCCGCGGATTTGCTGACCATTGTGGCCCCACACAACCAAGTATTTTTCTTTTTGGGGTAGAAAAACAACGTTTCACAACTTTGGCAAAAATACTTGCATCAAATGCAACTTTTAGTCATCTTCTTCCCTATGAAGATTAGAAGGTTGCTCGAGAACACTGTGAACTCCCAAATTTCAACTACCTTCAAATCAACTTGTCTTCACTCCAATTTTAAGATCTAGGCTCCCCTTCACTGGTACAACAAAGCCCAATAGGTTTAAAGTTCTAATTTCACCCAAATCAACAAGACCCACTTCAAGTTCTTCAACTAAACAATGGTGAAAATCTAAAAAGAACTTGGAATGACTCGAAACTTCGGATTTGAAACCCTAAAACTCTAAGGAACTCAAATCTAACACTAGAATCAACAACAAACGAGGATTTGAAACTATTTTTCTTTTTCTGATTTTTTATTTTTGGGGATTTTTTTTTTGTTGAATCAAAACCCAAAATTAAATTTGTGGGAACAAACCTAAAGCTAAGCTCTGATACCAATTGATACAAGAACGGATACGCGAAGACGAGAAATTAAGAAGATAAACAAAAAGAAATGTAAAAGATAGATAATTTGACACAACTTTAGATTCAATTTAGCAACCAAAGTTATATAAAACTAAGACCGCTAAATTATCATCAAAACAAACACAAAATTCTTAAGTTGACCTCAAGGGAATCGAATCCCAAGCAACCAACCTCTCAGCAACACAAGAATCAACAAGAGTCTACCGAAGGCCTCTCACAAGTTTCTCTCTATTGAGAAAACAGTCAAAATATTCATAATTCATCAAAAGCTTCCTTCATGAAATAAAAATACTAGCTATTTATACTAATGAAATAAAGAAGACACTATATTATTACAATTATACACTTCAGTAAGGGACTTGTTTGGATGTCTTCCATGGAAGTGAAACTTTATAAGGCTTGCATTTAAGCACTAGCCCCTTTTGCATACATAGCCTCCTTCTCCAAATAGACTCCCAAGCTATCTTCCATATCTTGAATGTGACGTTCTTGAAGCCTTCCATCCAAGCTATCTCCCATATCTTGAAAGCCATCCTATGTGGACCTCCCTTGATGTTCAAAGACTCCATCTTCATGAAGCTCGATGGAGTTGGTCTTGTATTAGTCGCGTACGTGTCCTTCTTCAAAATTTGGGTCAATTCCTCGGATTTGTTGACTCTTATGGCCCCCACACAACCTAATAATTTCCTTTTTGGGTAGAAAAACAACTTTTCACAACTTTGGGAAAAATACTTGCATCAAATGCTACTTTTAGTCATCTTCTTCCCTATGAAGATTTGATGGTTGCTCAAGAACACTATGAACACTCAAATTTCAACTACCTTCAAATAACCTTGTTTTCACTCCAATTTTTAGATCTAGGCTCCCTTTCACTTGTACAACAAAGCCCAATAGGTTTCAAGGTCCAATTTCACGCAAATCAACAAGACTGACTTCACGTTCTTCAGGTTCTTCAACTCAACAATGGTGAAAATGTCAAAACAACTTGAAATGACTCGAAACTACGGATTTGAAACCCTAAAACTCTAAGGAACTCAAATCCAACACTAGAATCAACAACAAACGTGGATTTGAAACAATATTTTTGTTTCTATTCTGATTTTTGAATTTTGGGGATTTTTTTTGTTGAAGAAAATCCCAAAACTAGATTTGTTGGAAATAAACTACGCTATGCTCTTATACCAATTGATAGAAGAACAGATACGCGGAAACGAGAAATTAAGAAGATAAACAAAAAGAAAAGAACAGAAAAGCTAGATAATTTTACACAACTTAAGATTCAATTTTACACAACTAAGACCTCCAAATTACCATCAAAAGAAACACCAATCTCTTAAGTTGAGCTCAAGGGATTCGAATCCCAAGCAACCAACTTATCAACAACACTAGAATCAAAAAGAGCCTACCAAAGGCCTCTCACAAGTTTCTCTCTCTTGAGATAACCTTAAAAACAGTCAAAATATTCATAATTCATCAAGAGCATCCTTCATGAAATAAAAATACAAGCTATTTATACTAATGAAATAAAGAAGACAGTATATTATTACAATTATACCCTCCAGTAAGGGACTTGTTTGGATGTCTTCCATGGAAGTGAAACTTGAAAAGACTTGCATTTAAGTACTATCCCCTTTTGCATACATAGCCTCCTTCTCCAAATAGATTCCCAAGCTACCTTCCATATCTTGAATGTGACGTTCTTGACGCCTTCCATCCAAGTTATCTCCCATATCATGAAGGCCATCCTATGTAGACCTCCCATGATCTTCAAAGACTCCATCTTCATGAAGCTCGATAGAGTTGGTCTTGTATCATTCGCGTACGTGTCCTTCTTCAAATTTTGGGCAAATTCCTCGGATTTGCTGACTCTTATGGCCCCATACAACCTAGTAATTTCCTTTTTGGGTAGAAAAATAACTTTTCACAACTTTTTGAAAAATACTTGCATCAAATGCAACTTTTAGTCATCTTCTTCCCTATGAAGATTTGAAGGTTGCTCAAGAACACTATGAACACTCAAATTTCAACTACCTTCAAATTAACTAGTTTTCACTCCAATTTTTAGATCTAGGCTCCCCTGCACTTGTAGAACAAAGCTCAATAGTGGTGAAAATCTCAAAACAACTTGGAATGACTCGAAACTTCTTATTTGAAACCCTAAAACTCTAAGGAACTCAAATCTAACACTAGAATCAACAACAAACGAGGATTTGAAACTACTTTTTTTTCTTCTAATTTTCGAATTTTGGGGATTTTTTTTTGTTGAATGAAAACCCAAAACTAGATTTGTTGGAACAAACCTAAACTAAGCGCTGACACCAATAGATACAAGAACGGATACGCGGAAACGAGAAATTAAGAAGATAAACAAAAAGAAAAGAAAAGATAGATAATTTGACGAAACTTAAGATTCAATTTTGCAACCAAAGTTATATAAAACTAAGACCTCTAAATTATCATCAAAAGAAACACAAAATTCTTAAGTTGACCTCAAGGGAATCGAATCCCAAGCAACCAACCTCTCAACAAAACTAGAATCAACAAGAGTCTACCAAAGGCCTCTCACAAGTTTCTCTCTCTTGAGATAACCCTAAAACACTCAAAATATTCATAATTCATCAAGAGCTTCCGTCATGAAATAAAAATACTAGCTATTTATACTAATGAAATAAAGAAGACACTATATTATTACAATTATACCCTTCAGTAAGGGACTTGTTTGGATGTCTTCTATGGAAGTGAAACTTGAAAAGGCTTGTATTTAAGTACTAGCCCCTTTTGCATATATAGCCTCCTTCTCCAAATAGCCTCCCAAGCTATCTTCCATATCTTGAATGTGACGTTCTTGAAGCCTTCCATCCAAGCTATCTCCCATATCTTCAAGGCCATTCTATGTGGACCTCCCATGATGTTCATGTCACGCCCCGAACCTGGGCCTGGACGTAACACGGCACCCGGTGCCTGACTGCATGTAACCGAGCGAACCACCTGGCTGGCTGAATCAACATGTGATATCAAAAACATAACTGAATGTGGAAACAACTAAACACATGCTGATATACTAAAGGTCTGACTGAAATCATAATGCGGAAAATACTTCGACAATCTGAAATATCTGAACGTAGCCAACATGGCTTAAACCAAAACAACTGAACAATTGCCAACATGGCAAACATAATAAATATATGACTGTCTGAACTGTGTCTATGAAGCCTCTAAGAGTACTGAATGATAGAGCTGTCTATAAACTGAAATAACTGGATAGCTGACAATGCCCTGAAGGAATTTGGGGCTCACCAGTAGCTAATACGTGCACTCCTAAATAGCTGAGTCATTAACCTGTATATCGTTGCCTGCATCGCGAGATGCAGGCCCCCAAGCAATAAAAGGGACATCAGCACATTTGAATTGTACTGATATGTAAAGCAATTGAAGCAATAAAATACTGGAACTGAAACTGAAATTGGAACTGAACTAAACAGGAAAGCAAGAAGCTGAAGTACTCCCTGTTCTGGATGAAGAATCACCTGTAAAACTGTAAATATAACTGTGGCCTAGGGCCCAAATAATGTGCACAAAAACTGTGGCCTCTGGCCCAAGCAATACGTATGCATAAACTGTGGCCTAGGGCCCAAAAGTACAGATACAGGTGTTCAACATTAACAATTTACAAAACTGAGACTGGCTATAGCTGATAGCATGATAACTGTTTCTGATTATGGGACTCTTGCAAATAACTGGTTATACACTGACTGACACTCATGTGATAATAATGCATAAGTCTATAAAGATTACGTGCTGAGTTCATGATGTGCAAAGTGACAACCATGAACGAATTCTGTAACTGTAACCCTAGAAGATAACAGTTCTATATCATGTCATGAAACTAGGGCTAAACTATGTTCTGAGTCAAATTGCTGACAAGCATGAATAATGATGCGTAGGGAGAATCATGAATATTCCCTAACGTAGATAGTTAGCCTCACATACCTTGATTCCAGCCTTTGAGCGTAATACAATGTTCGTCACCCCTTTCAACTTTGATCTATATCAATACAAGTCAAAGGGATTCTATATTGGCAATAATATTCATGCTTTGGTCATCTAAGCATTTTATCAAACACTTAGTGGGAATGAAACTCCACAGTCTCCATCAATGGTGATTTCTTCACCCAATTCCCATTCTATTACTTCTAGGTGATTCTACAATCTTAATTAGATGTAATTAACATCATTCTTCATCACCCATATGAATACAACAATCCCAAGTCAAAAATCCAAAAACTCTAGCATAGTTCATATAATTCTCTTTATCAAATCCATTTACTATTCTCCCAAGAACTTATCAACACTTTAATCATCATGAAACACCATAAAACTTACCTTAGTTATTGTAGGAATAAGCCTTGAGTTGAAATGCTTCACTTGAACAAAACCCTAGTTCCACCTTCCATGGAATTTCTTGACTTGAATGGATTTGATGTGTTTCTCACACTTAGTTTTGTGGATTGATGAAGTGGATCTTTACTTTTACTTGGATTCTTGCATATGAAGTGTTTGGATGGCTCTAGAGAACCCTTGAGTCGTGTAGGAGAAATGGGAATGAAAAAAATGAGTTTGGGTCTCTTATTAACATCTTAAAATCTGACCCATCGAGCAATTCTACACCCATTTTTACGGACCATCAAACTGTTTGACGGACCGTCAAAATGGTCCGTAAAACTACCCAGCAAAAATTGGGTTTCTGTGACCATTTTACGCTGGCTTGAGTCAATTTGACGGACCGTATAATTGTTTTACGGACCGTCAAAATGAACCGTAAAACTGCCCAGCAAAATATGGTTTTCTGTGACAATTTTACGCTGGCCTAAGTCAATTTGACGGACCGTCAAATTGTTTTACGACCGTCAAATTGTTCTACGGACCGTCAAATGGTCCGTCGAAATTTTCTGCTCGGACAGTCTGTCGTATAATGGGCATAAATCTTTGCACAGATGTCCGTTTGAGGTCCATAATATACCGTTGGAAAGATATTTCAAGGGGATACAACTTTAATCAAGGAAGGTTTCCCAAACTACAAATTAATAGAGGGGTTATTGTCATTAGAAGTAAGACCTTTCATAAACTCACTTGCAAACATGCCCCGTAGAGTGGCTTCCAACTTTTCTTTGCCCAAAGACATTTCTTATGACTTAATTGGTTTTCAAAACACTTCCTATAACACTCATATTGGTTCCATTATATTATCATCTTATGAGTCAAACTTTCGTCCGAAGTTACGAGGTGTTACAATATCTCCCCCTTGGGATCATTCGTCCTCGAATGATAACCACTCGGGATTCTACAAAAATTTCGCCAGAGTTTCCCCTGTAATAAGGCACTACCAACCTGTCACAACAACCCATAATATCATTTCCTCACAGGGCTACATCACAATAGCATTATAAATTGGCCACACACGACCAAAAGCATGAAAAGAAAGCTTACATACCTCAAAATCTTGGTGCTTCATCATAAATCTCTTCTGCAGGCTGAAACAAGTGCGGGTACCTGGATTTCATATCCTCCTCGGCTTCCCATGTAGCTTCCTCAACTTTCTGACTCCTCCACAGGACTTTCACTGAGGCTACTTCCTTAGTTCTCAACTTGCGAACTTGACGATCAAGAATGGCTACAGGGATCTCCTCATACGTCAAACCATCCTTAACTGTTATAGTATCAGCAGGAACGACCAACGACGGATCTCCCACACACTTCCTCAACATGGACACATGAAACACGGGATGTACAGCAGCCAAATCTTGTGCAACTCAAGTTCATAAGCTACTAGACCGACCTTTCGTAAAATTCTGTAAGGTCCAATATATCTGGGACTGAGCTTCCCTTTCTTGCCAAATCGCATAACACCCTTCATAGGTGAGACTTTAAGGAACACCCAATCATCAACTGAAAATTCTAAGTCCCTTCGCCTCACATCTGCGGAAGACTTCTGGCGACTCTGAGCCGTTTTCAAACGCTCCTGTATTAACTTGACTTTCTCCATAGCCTGATAAACCCAATCTGGTCCTAACAACTCTGCTTCACCAAATTCGAACCAACCGATTGGTGATCTGCACCTCCGCCCATACAGAGCCTCAAATGGTGCCATCCCAATTACCTTGAAATCAAGGACACAAGCTTACTGAATTGAATGAATACTAGATTACTAAACTGCTGAGATACTAAACTGAATGTCTATTGTACTGACTGAAGACTGGGCTGACTGAATACTGAGCTAATTGAATACTTGATTAGCTAAATACTGAGCTGACTGAATACTGGATTAGCTGAATACCGAGCTGACTGAATACTGAATTAGCTGAATACTGAGCTGACTGAATACTGGATTAGCTAAATACTGGACTGATATCTAAGTATTGAACTAACATGAATTTTATAACATGAGATCTGAATAGCGTATCTGTCTGACCATTTGTCTGAGGATGAAAAGCTGTGCTAAGGTCACCTTGGTACCCAATCCTTTCTGAAAGGATTTTTTTAGAAGTTCGCTGTGAACTGAGCACCATAATCTTAAATAATGGACACTAGGATCCCATACAATCTGGCAATTTCGTTAACACATGGCTTGGCATAATCTTATGCTCAATCTGTGGTCTTAACTGGCAAGAAGTGCGCCGACTTCGTAAGTCTGTCCACAATCACCCGAATTAAATCATGCCTCCTAGCTGAACGAGGTAGACCTAGAATGGTGAGCTTCTGATATAATTAGCTCTTTTATTCCATCTACATCTGGAACGCATAATCTGCCACGGTATCTCAAGGTACCATTATCTCCCCCTTGTTCAAAAGCTAAGGCTTTCTATTCGTGAATCCCCTCTTTCATCTGCAGCAAATAGGAATCACCAAACTGCTTCTCTCTAACTTTGATGACTAAGGAGGAATAAGCCACGTTCTGGGCAACAACTCCACCCACTTCGGAGTTCGAAAGTCGAATTCCTATCTTGGATAATCGGTGAACTTCTTTCATCATAATTCTCTTGTTTGCCTAAATTATGGGCCATACTTCCCATACTTGATTTCTTTTTTTTTTTTTTTTTTTTTTGGAGATACTTCCTAAAATACTCATAGTACTGTTGTGCGCTAAGTCTTTGACTAGCACCTTAAAGATTAGAGTCTCGTGCAATGGCACTATAACTGGGCATGATCTTATAGTTTTTCTGTGATCGCCTAATAAATAATAATTGAACTTGACACGATTCGTCCGACATCATTCTACTCATTTCGGGTTAGGCATATTCCGTATGGAGACTATCTCATTATGCCATCCTAACTGAATTAAGGTTCTTCATATCTCATACTAACCCTTCGGGTCTTCAATTATCTCACTGGACTTACTAGCGATTTATGCATCTCCCCCTTAGACCAAGGCTAACGTCTTGTACTTACAAATTCTTCTCTTTTGATGGGATCCAATTAACCTTCCTTATCTTCTGTAATTCCTTTGTACTCTACAACACTGACGTTTTTTTTTTTGACTCACATCTGAGCAATTTCTCATAGGGAAAAACTAAATTTACTTACATGAACGGGTTGCTCCTGTATTCATAACTGGCATACTCCATCTTAACGACTTAACGCTGCTCACACTATAAATCTTAGGACAAACCCTTTTTGTCAACTCTTAAAGGTTATTCTTCTGTAGTTTGCTGTCTTACGACTTAGCTGATTTCTTCTTCCACTAATCACTCTACTCTAAACTTAACTTAAGCCCTTGGTTTCTAACACACATATTCGGATGTATCTGAACTGTCACCCACTCAAGGTGTTCATCTGAATAGGAAATCAAATCATATTTCTAATAGTTTTGCTGAAATTGCTAATGCGTTGTATCTACTCAAAACTTACTTACTATTTTTCTGTTAATCACCTGCTAGCTTCATATTTTCTTATTCTGCTCTAAATAACCTAAGTTATTTCTAACTCTCCCTCGTCATCTGACGCTATTCTATGGCTGTATACTATCTTTTCTGAACTATGGATCACACTTAAGAAACCTTTATCTATCTTATACGAAAGATACCCAAGCTTTCTATACACTTCAAAGTCATATCAGACTATACCCATCTGGAATAAACACTCACTCACATAGCTTAAGAGAGGACTGTCACATCTCCTTATCTCATAATAATAATTACTTCTGAATTAACTTACAGCCGTCGTACTCTCTAACTCTGATCTGACTAAAACTTAAACAAACTAAAATCATTCATATTCGTCACAACTCTTCCTCCTTGGTATTCTTGTCTCAATCATACTATTACTTCTTTTACATATAAACTCGTTGTATTTTATCCCTGCTTATCAATTCAGTCGATACCTCAATATAATACTCCATTAAGATTGGCCAGCCTTTTCCATATCATCTCTTAGTATCACAAGTCCTTCCAAATTATCCTAGCATTACTTTTTACCATATCGATATTGACCTCATAATTACTATTACTATAAATTTTACAATTAACTTTATTTCTCGAAGTCAGACTTGCAACTTGGTCAAATCCTATCATTACTGTTGACAAGACCTTTCAAGACATACTACGAACTTATATCTCATTCTCATTCTATTTCTAGGAAAATTTTGGCAGAGTTTCCTCTGTATTTCTTACTATCCCAAAACCTGCACGCAGGAAATACCAACAATGCCTCAAAAGGCCAACATATATACATATATGTCATATCATATCATAGCTACACAGGGCTCCCAATTTCAACAACAGTATAAAAATGATGAACTTACCTCATATGTCAAACTCAAACTGTACCTGTTACACTTTACTGTTTATTTTCCCTTTCAATCTTTAACTGCAGATGGAGTGGGTCCTGATGACCTCCGGTAGAAAACTGTCTGCCACCACTTCCTTGAGATCCTTCATGATTTACGTTTCCTGCAGACTTAGCTCCTTTTCTAATTTCTCTAATATCCTCTCCCTGTGGTATCCCATTCTCCTTTCTCAAGAACATCATTATCATGCAACATACCATTCTTTCTACTACACCCCTTCTCGGGCATCTTACATTGTATTCCATTTTCAATAGCACTTGAAGTGTCATTCGTTACCAGTAAGTACTGCACAATTGTACCCCCTATGGGTAAACATCCTTACTTGGACCCTGAATTCCCTGTTCGTCTCCTGCGTATTCGAAACATACGTAATTCGATAGGAAGAGAAGTTACTTATCGCTCTAAGCTTCATGGCACGATCTAGAGTAGAAAGAAATGAGACAAATCCTGAATGTCTTGGTGGTCAACTGTTTATATGTGTGGGGCCCTCACACATATAAAAGAGACCCCACTGGACACGGCTTCATAGACTCCCTAAGACACTTGAACCTAGGGCTCTGATACCAAGCTTTGTCACGCCCCGAACCTGGGCCTGGACGTAACACGGCACCCGGTGCCTGACTGCATGTAACCGAGCGAACCACCTGGCTGGCTGAATCAACATGTGATATCAAAAACATAACTGAATGTGGAAACAACTAAACACATGCTGATATACTAAAGGTCTGACTGAAATCATAATGCGGAAAATACTTCGACAATCTGAAATATCTGAACGTAGCCAACATGGCTTAAACCAAAACAACTGAACAATTGCCAACATGGCAAACATAATAAATATATGACTGTCTGAACTGTGTCTATGAAGCCTCTAAGAGTACTGAATGATAGAGCTGTCTATAAACTGAAATAACTGGATAGCTGACAATGCCCCGAAGGAATTTGGGGCTCACCAGTAGCTAATACGTGCACTCCTAAATAGCTGAGTCATTAACCTGTATATCGTTGCCTGCATCGCGAGATGCAGGCCCCCAAGCAATAAAAGGGACATCAGCACATTTGAATTGTACTGATATGTAAAGCAATTGAAGCAATAAAATACTGGAACTGAAACTGAAATTGGAACTGAACTAAACAGGAAAGCAAGAAGCTGAAGTACTCCCTGTTCTGGATGAAGAATCACCTGTAAAACTGTAAATATAACTGTGGCCTAGGGCCCAAATAATGTGCACAAAAACTGTGGCCTCTGGCCCAAGCAATACGTATGCATAAACTGTGGCCTAGGGCCCAAAAGTACAGATACAGGTGTTCAACATTAACAATTTACAAAACTGAGACTGGCTATAGCTGATAGCATGATAACTGTTTCTGATTATGGGACTCTTGCAAATAACTGGTTATACACTGACTGACACTCATGTGATAATAATGCATAAGTCTATAAAGATTACGTGCTGAGTTCATGATGTGCAAAGTGACAACCATGAACGAATTCTGTAACTGTAACCCTAGAAGATAACAGTTCTATATCATGTCATGAAACTAGGGCTAAACTATGTTCTGAGTCAAATTGCTGACAAGCATGAATAATGATGCGTAGGGAGAATCATGAATATTCCCTAACGTAGATAGTTAGCCTCACATACCTTGATTCCAGCCTTTGAGCGTAATACAATGTTCGTCACCCCTTTCAACTTTGATCTATATCAATACAAGTCAAAGGGATTCTATATTGGTAATAATATTCATGCTTTGGTCATCTAAGCATTTTATCAAACACTTAGTGGGAATGAAACTCCACAGTCTCCATCAATGGTGATTTCTTCACCCAATTCCCATTCTATTACTTCTAGGTGATTCTACAATCTTAATTAGATGTAATTAACATCATTCTTCATCACCCATATGAATACAACAATCCCAAGTCAAAAATCCAAAAACTCTAGCATAGTTCATATAATTCTCTTTATCAAATCCATTTACTATTCTCCCAAGAACTTATCAACACTTTAATCATCATTAAACACCATAAAACTTACCCTAGTTATTGTAGGAATAAGCCTTGAGTTGAAATGCTTAACTTGAACAAAACCCTAGTTCCACCTTCCATGGAATTTCTTGACTTGAATGGATTTGATGTGTTTCTCACACTTAGTTTTGTGGATTGATGAAGTGGATCTTTAGTTTCACTTGGATTCTTGCATATGAAGTGTTTGGATGGCTCTAGAGAATCCTTGAGTCGTGTAGGAGAAATGAGAATGAAAAAAATGAGTTTGGGTCTCTTTTTAACATCTTAAAATCTGACCCATCGGGAAATTCTACACCCATTTTTACGGACCATCAAACTGTTTGATGGACCGTCAAAATGGTCCGTAAAACTACCCAGCAAAAATTGGGTTTCTGTGACCATTTTACGCTGGCTTGAGTCAATTTGACGGACCGTATAATTGTTTTACGGACCGTCAAAATGAACCGTAAAACTGCCCAGAAAAATATGGTTTCCTGTGACCATTTTACGCTGGCCTATGTCAATTTGACGGACCGTCAAATTGTTTTACGAGTGTCAAATTGTTCTACGGACCGTCAAATGGTCCGTCGAAATTTTCTGCTCGGACAGTCTGTCGTATAATGGGCATAAATCTTTGCACAGATGTCCGTTTGAGGTCCATAATATACCGTTGGAAAGATATTTCAAGGGGATACAACTTTAATCAAGGAAGGTTTCCCAAACTACAAATTAATAGAGGGGTTATTGTCATTAGAAGTAAGACCTTTCATAAACTCACTTGCAAACATGCCCCGTAGAGTGGCTTCCAACTTTTCTTTGCCCAAAGACATTTCTTATGACTTAATTGGTTTTCAAAACACTTCCTATAACACTCATATTGGTTCCATTATATTATCATCTTATGAGTCAAACTTTCGTCCGAAGTTATGAGGTGTTACAGTTCAAAGACTCCATCTTCATGAAGCTCGATGGAGTTGGTCTTGTCTCAGTCGCGTACGTGTCCTTCTTCAAATTTTGGGTCAATTCCTCGGATTTGTTGACTCTTATGGCCCCACACAACCTCGTAATTTCCTTTTTGGGGTAGAAAAACTACTTTTCACAACTTTGGGAAAAATACTTGCATCAAATGCAACTTTTAGTCATCTTCTTCCCTATGAAGATTTGATGATTGCTCAAGAACACTATGAACACCCAAATTTCAACTACCTTCAAATCAACTTGTTTTCACTCCAATTTTCAGATCTAGGCTCCCTTTCACTTGTAGAACAAAGCCCAATAGCTTTCAAGTTCCAATTTCATCCAAATCAATAAGACCCACTTTAAGTTCTTCAAGTTCTTCAACTCAACAATGGTGAAAATGTCAAAACAACTTGGAATGACTCGAAACTTCGGATTTGAAACCCTAAAACTCTAAGGAACTCAAATCTAACACTAGAATCAACAACAAACGTGGATTTGAAACAATTTTTTTTCTTTCTGATTTTCGAATTTTGGGGATTTTTTTTGTTGAATCAAAACCCAAGACTAGATTTGTTGGAACAAACCTAAGCTAAGCTCTGACACCAATAGATACAAGAACGGATACGCGGAAACGAGAAATTAAGAAGATAAACAAAAAGAAAAGAAAAGATAGATAATTTGACGCAACTTAAGATTCAATTTAGCAACCAAAGTTATATAAAACTAAGACCTCTAAATTATCATCAAAAGAAACACCAAATTCTTAAGTTGACCTCAAGGGAATCGAATCCCAAGCAACCAACCTCTCAACAACACAAGAATCAACAAGAGCCTACCAAAGGCCTCTCACAAGTTTCTCTCTCTTGAGATAACCCTAAAAACACTCAAAATATTCATAATTCATCAAAAGCTTCCTTCATGAAATAAAAATACTAGCTATTTATACTAATGAAATAAAGAAGACACTACATTATTACAATTATACCCTTCAGTAAGGGCCTTGTTTGGATGTCTTCCATGGAAGTGAAACTTGAAAAGGCTTGCATTTAAGTACTAGCCCCTTTTGCATACATAGCCTCCTTCTCCAAATAGCCTCCCAAGCTATCTTCCATATCTTGAATGTGACGTTCTTGAAGCCTTCCATCCAAGCTATCTCCCATATCTTGAAGGCCATCCTATGTGGACCTCCCATGATGTTCAAAGACTCCATCTTCATGAAGCTCGATGGAGTTGGTCTTGTATCAGTCGCGTACGTGTCCTTCTTCAAATTTTGGGTCAATTCCTCGGATTTGTTGACTCTTATGGCCCCACACAACCTAGTAATTTCCTTTTTGGGTAGAAAAACAACTTTTCACAACTTTGGGAAAAATACTTGCATCAAATGCAACTTTTAGTCATCTTCTTCCCTATGAAGATTTGATGGTTGCTCAAGAACACTATGAACACTCAAATTTCAACTACCTTCAAATCAACTTGTTTTCACTCCAATTTTTAGATCTAGGCTCCCCTTCACTTGTAGAACAAAGCCCAATAGGTTTCAAGTTCCAATTTCACCCAAATCAACAAGACCCACTTCACGTTCTTCAAGTTCTTCAACTCAACAATGGTGAAAATCTCAAAACAACTTGGAATGACTCGAAACTTCGGATTTGAAACCCTAAAACTCTAAGGAACTCAAATCTAACACTAGAATCAACAACAAATGAGGATTTGAAACAATTTTTTTTTCTATTCTGATTTTCGAATTTTGGGGATTTTTTTTGTTGAAGAAAATCCCAAAACTAGATTTGTTGGAAATAAACTAAGCTATGCTCTTATACCAATTGATAGAAGAACGGATACGCGGAAACGAGAAATTAAGAAGATAAACAAAAAGAAAAGAAAAGATAGATAATTTTACACAACTTAAGATTCAATTTAGCAACAAAAGTAATATAAAACTAAGACCTCCAAATTACCATCAAAAGAAACACCAAATTCTTAAGTTGACCTCAAGGGAATCGAATCCCAAGCAACCAACCTCTCAACAACACAAGAATCAACAAGAGCCTACCAAAGGCCTCTCACAAGTTTCTCTCTCTTGAGATAACCCTAAAAACACTCAAAATATTCATAATTCATCAAAAGCTTCCTTCATGAAAT
The DNA here is from genome assembly GCF_019175385.1 of Lycium barbarum. Classification (NCBI taxonomy): domain Eukaryota; kingdom Viridiplantae; phylum Streptophyta; class Magnoliopsida; order Solanales; family Solanaceae; genus Lycium; species Lycium barbarum. Next base: position 77,517,244 of record NC_083341.1, read on the forward strand.
AAAAATACTAGCTATTTATACTAATGAAATAAAGAAGACACTACATTATTACAATTGTACCATTCAGTAAGGGCCTTGTTTGGATGTCTTCCATGGAAGTGAAACTTGAAAAGGCTTGCATTTAAGTACTAGCCCCTTTTGCATACATAGCCTCCTTCTCCAAATAGCCTCCCAAGCTATCTTCCATATCTTGAATGTGACGTTCTTGAAGCCTTCCATCCAAGCTATCTCCCATATCTTGAAGGCCATCCTATGTGGACCTCCCATGATGTTCAAAGACTCCATCTTCATGAAGCTCGATGGAGTTGGTCTTGTATCAGTCGCGTACGTGTCCTTCTTCAAATTTTGGGTCAATTCCTCGGATTTGTTGACTCTTATGGCCCCACACAACCTAGTAATTTCCTTTTTGGGTAGAAAAACAACTTTTCACAACTTTGGGAAAAATACTTGGATCAAATGCAACTTTTAGTCATCTTCTTCCCTATGAAGATTTGAAGGTTGCTCAAGAACACTATGAACACTCCAAATTTCAACTACCTTCAAATCAACTTGTCTTCACTCCAATTTTAAGATCTAGGCTCCCCTTCACTTGTACAACAAAGCCCAATAGGTTTCAAGTTCTAATTTCACCCAAATAAACAAGACCCACTTCAAGTTCTTCAAGTTCTTCAACTCAACAATGGTGAAAATCTCAAAACAACTTGGAATGACTCGAAACTTCGGATTTGAAACCCTAAAACTCTAAGGAACTCAAATCTAACACTAGAATAAACAACAAACGAGGATTTGAAACTACTTTTTTTTTCTTTTCTGATTTTCGAATTTTGGGGATTTTTTTTTGTTGAATGAAAACCCAAAACTAGATTTGTTGGAACAAACCTAAGCTACGCTCTGATACCAATTGATACAAGAACGGATACGCGGAAACGAGAAATTAAGAAGATAAACAAAAAGAAAAGAAAAGGATAGATAATTTGACACAACTTAAGATTCAATTTAGCAACAAAAGTTATATAAAACTAAGACCTCTAAATTATCATCAAAAGAAACACCAAATTCTTAAGTTGACCTCAAGGGAATCGAATCCCAAGCAACCAACCTCTCAACAACACAAGAATCAACAAGAGCCTACCAAAGGCCTCTCACAAGTTTCTCTCTCTTGAGATAACCCTAAAAACACTCAAAATATTCATAATTCATCAAAAGCTTCCGTCATGAAATAAAAATACTAGCTATTTATACTAATGAAATAAAGAAGACACTACATTATTACAAGTTGTACCCTTCAGTAAGGGCCTTGTTTGGATGTCTTCCATGGAAGTGAAACTTGAAAAGGCTTGCATTTAAGTACTAGCCCCTTTTGCATACATAGCCTCCTTCTCCAAATAGCCTCCCAAGCTATCTTCCATATCTTGAATGTGACGTTCTTGAAGCCTTCCATCCAAGCTATCTCCCATATCTTGAAGGCCATCCTATGTGGACCTCCCATGATGTTCAAAGACTCCATCTTCATGAAGCTCGATGGAGTTGGTCTTGTATCAGTCGCGTACGTGTCCTTCTTCAAATTTTGGGTCAATTCCTCGGATTTGTTGACTCTTATGGCCCCACACAACCTAGTAATTTCCTTTTTGGGTAGAAAAACAACTTTTCACAACTTTGGGAAAAATACTTGCATCAAATGCAACTTTTAGTCATCTTCTTCCCTATGAAGATTTGATGGTTGCTCAAGAACACTATGAACACTCAAATTTCAACTACCTTCAAATCAACTTGTTTTCACTCCAATTTTTAGATCTAGGCTCCCCTTCACTTGTAGAACAAAGCCCAATAGGTTTCAAGTTCCAATTTCACCCAAATCAACAAGACCCACTTTAAGTTCTTCAAGTTCTTCAACTCAACAATGGTGAAAATCTCAAAACAACTTGGAATGACTCGAAACTTCGGATTTGAAACCCTAAAACTCTAAGGAACTCAAATCTAACACTAGAATCAACAACAAACGAGGATTTGAAACAATTTTTTTTCTTTCTGATTTTCGAATTTTGGGGATTTTTTTTTGTTGAATCAAAACCCAAGACTAGATTTGTTGGAACAAACCTAAGCTAAGCTCTGACACCAATTGATACAAGAACGGATACGCGGAAACGAGAAATTAAGAAGATAAACAAAAAGAAAAGAAAAGATAGATAATTTGACGCAACTTAAGATTCAATTTAGCAACCAAAGTTATATAAAACTAAGACCTCTAAATTATCATCAAAAGAAACACCAAATTCTTAAGTTGACCTCAAGGGAATCGAATCCCAAGCAACCAACCTCTCAACAACACAAGAATCAACAAGAGCCTACCAAAGGCCTCTCACAAGTTTCTCTCTCTTGAGATAACCCTAAAAACACTCAAAATATTCATAATTCATCAAAAGCTTCCTTCATGAAATAAAAATACTAGCTATTTATACTAATGAAATAAAGAAGACACTACATTATTACAATTGTACCCTTCAGTAAGGGCCTTGTTTGGATGTCTTCCATGGAAGTGAAACTTGAAAAGGCTTGCATTTAAGTACTAGCCCCTTTTGCATACATAGCCTCCTTCTCCAAATAGCCTCCCAAGCTATCTTCCATATCTTGAATGTGACGTTCTTGAAGCCTTCCATCCAAGCTATCTCCCATATCTTGAAGGCCATCCTATGTGGACCTCCCATGATGTTCAAAGACTCCATCTTCATGAAGCTCGATGGAGTTGGTCTTGTATCAGTCGCGTACGTGTCCTTCTTCAAATTTTGGGTCAATTCCTCGGATTTGTTGACTCTTATGGCCCCACACAACCTAGTAATTTCCTTTTTGGGTAGAAAAACAACTTTTCACAACTTTGGGAAAAATACTTGCATCAAATGCAACTTTTAGTCATCTTCTTCCCTATGAAGATTTGATGGTTGCTCAAGAACACTATGAACACTCAAATTTCAACTACCTTCAAATCAACTTGTTTTCACTCCAATTTTCAGATCTAGGCTCCCTTTCACTTGTAGAACAAAGCCCAATAGCTTTCAAGTTCCAATTTCATCCAAATCAATAAGACCCACTTTAAGTTCTTCAAGTTCTTCAACTCAACAATGGTGAAAATGTCAAAACAACTTGGAATGACTCGAAACTTCGGATTTGAAACCCTAAAACTCTAAGGAACTCAAATCTAACACTAGAATCAACAACAAACGTGGATTTGAAACAATTTTTTTTCTTTCTGATTTTCGAATTTTGGGGATTTTTTTTGTTGAATCAAAACCCAAGACTAGATTTGTTGGAACAAACCTAAGCTAAGCTCTGACACCAATAGATACAAGAACGGATACGCGGAAACGAGAAATTAAGAAGATAAACAAAAAGAAAAGAAAAGATAGATAATTTGACGCAACTTAAGATTCAATTTAGCAACCAAAGTTATATAAAACTAAGACCTCTAAATTATCATCAAAAGAAACACAAAATTCTTAAGTTGACCTCAAGGGAATCGAATCCCAAGCAACCAACCTCTCAACAACACTAGAATCAACAAGAGCCTACCAAAGGCCTCTCACAAGTTTCTCTCTCTTGAGATAACCCTAAAAACACTCAAAATATTCATAATTCATCAAGAGCTTCCTTCATGAAATAAAAATACTAGCTATTTATACTAATGAAATAAAGAAGACACTACATTATTACAATTATACCCTTCAGTAAGGGCCTTGTTTGGATGTCTTCCATGGAAGTGAAACTTGAAAAGGCTTGCATTTAAGTACTAGCCCCTTTTGCATACATAGCCTCCTTCTCCAAATAGCCTCCCAAGCTATCTTCCATATCTTGAATGTGACGTTCTTGAAGCCTTCCATCCAAGCTATCTCCCATATCTTGAAGGCCATCCTATGTGGACCTCCCATGATGTTCAAAGACTCCATCTTCATGAAGCTCGATGGAGTTGGTCTTGTATCAGTCGCGTACGTGTCCTTCTTCAAATTTTGGGTCAATTCCTCGGATTTGTTGACTCTTATGGCCCCACACAACCTAGTAATTTCCTTTTTGGGTAGAAAAACAACTTTTCACAACTTTGGGAAAAATACTTGCATCAAATGCAACTTTTAGTCATCTTCTTCCCTATGAAGATTTGATGGTTGCTCAAGAACACTATGAACACTCAAATTTCAACTACCTTCAAATCAACTTGTTTTCACTCCAATTTTTAGATCTAGGCTCCCCTTCACTTGTAGAACAAAGCCCAATAGGTTTCAAGTTCCAATTTCACCCAAATCAACAAGACCCACTTCACGTTCTTCAAGTTCTTCAACTCAACAATGGTGAAAATCTCAAAACAACTTGGAATGACTCGAAACTTCGGATTTGAAACCCTAAAACTCTAAGGAACTCAAATCTAACACTAGAATCAACAACAAATGAGGATTTGAAACAATTTTATTTTCTTTCCTGATTTTCGAATTTTGGGGATTTTTTTTGTTGAAGCAAATCCCAAGACTAGATTTGTTGGAACTAAACCTAAGCTAATGCTCTGATACCAATTGATACAAGAACGGATACGCGGAAACGAGAAATTAAGAAGATAAACAAAAAGAAAAGAAAAGATAGATAATTTGACACAACTTTAGATTCAATTTAGCAACAAAAGTTATATAAAACTAAGACCTCCTAAATTATCATCAAAAGAAACACCAAATTCTTAAGTTGACCTCAAGGGAATCGAATCCCAAGCAACCAACCTCTCAACAACACAAGAATCAACAAGAGCCTACCAAAGGCCTCTCACAAGTTTCTCTCTCTTGAGATAACCCTAAAAACACTCAAAATATTCATAATTCATCAAAAGCTTCCTTCATGAAATAAAAATACTAGCTATTTATACTAATGAAATAAAGAAGACACTACATTATTACAATTGTACCCTTCAGTAAGGGCCTTGTTTGGATGTCTTCCATGGAAGTGAAACTTGAAAAGGCTTGCATTTAAGTACTAGCCCCTTTTGCATACATAGCCTCCTTCTCCAAATAGCCTCCCAAGCTATCTTCCATATCTTGAATGTGACGTTCTTGAAGCCTTCCATCCAAGCTATCTCCCATATCTTGAAGGCCATCCTATGTGGACCTCCCATGATGTTCAAAGACTCCATCTTCATGAAGCTCGATGGAGTTGGTCTTGTATCAGTCGCGTACGTGTCCTTCTTCAAATTTTGGGTCAATTCCTCGGATTTGTTGACTCTTATGGCCCCACACAACCTAGTAATTTCCTTTTTGGGGTAGAAAAACAACTTTTCACAACTTTGGGAAAAATACTTGCATCAAATGCAACTTTTAGTCATCTTCTTCCCTATGAAGATTTGATGGTTGCTCAAGAACACTATGAACACCCAAATTTCAACTACCTTCAAATCAACTTGTTTTCACTCCAATTTTTAGATCTAGGCTCCCCTTCACTTGTAGAACAAAGCCCAATAGGTTTCAAGTTCCAATTTCACCCAAATCAACAAGACCCACTTTAAGTTCTTCAAGTTCTTCAACTCAACAATGGTGAAAATGTCAAAACAACTTGGAATGACTCGAAACTTCGGATTTGAAACCCTAAAACTCTAAGGAACTCAAATCTAACACTAGAATCAACAACAAACGTGGATTTGAAACAATTTTTTTTTCTTTCTGATTTTCGAATTTTGGGGATTTTTTTTTGTTGAATCAAAACCCAAGACTAGATTTGTTGGAACAAACCTAAGCTAAGCTCTGACACCAATTGATACAAGAACGGATACGCGGAAACGAGAAATTAAGAAGATAAACAAAAAGAAAAGAAAAGATAGATAATTTGACGCAACTTAAGATTCAATTTAGCAACCAAAGTTATATAAAACTAAGACCTCTAAATTATCATCAAAAGAAACACCAAATTCTTAAGTTGACCTCAAGGGAATCGAATCCCAAGCAACCAACCTCTCAACAACACTAGAATCAACAAGAGCCTACCAAAGGCCTCTCACAAGTTTCTCTCTCTTGAGATAACCCTAAAAACACTCAAAATATTCATAATTCATCAAAGCTTCCTTCATGAAATAAAAATACTAGCTATTTATACTAATGAAATAAAGAAGACACTACATTATTACAATTATACCCTTCAGTAAGGGCCTTGTTTGGATGTCTTCCATGGAAGTGAAACTTGAAAAGGCTTGCATTTAAGTACTAGCCCCTTTTGCATACATAGCCTCCTTCTCCAAATAGCCTCCCAAGCTATCTTCCATATCTTGAATGTGACGTTCTTGAAGCCTTCCATCCAAGCTATCTCCCATATCTTGAAGGCCATCCTATGTGGACCTCCCATGATGTTCAAAGACTCCATCTTCATGAAGCTCGATGGAGTTGGTCTTGTATCAGTCGCGTACGTGTCCTTCTTCAAATTTTGGGTCAATTCCTCGGATTTGTTGACTCTTATGGCCCCACACAACCTAGTAATTTCCTTTTTGGGTAGAAAAACAACTTTTCACAACTTTGGGAAAAATACTTGCATCAAATGCAACTTTTAGTCATCTTCTTCCCTATGAAGATTTGATGGTTGCTCAAGAACACTATGAACACTCAAATTTCAACTACCTTCAAATCAACTTGTTTTCACTCCAATTTTTAGATCTAGGCTCCCCTTCACTTGTACAACAAAGCCCAATAGGTTTCAAGTTCCAATTTCACCCAAATCAACAAGACTCACTTCACGTTCTTCAAGTTCTTCAACTCAACAATGGTGAAAATCTCAAAACAACTTGGAATGACTCGAAACTTCGGATTTGAAACCCTAAAACTCTAAGGAACTCAAATCTAACACTAGAATCAACAACAAACTGAGGATTTGAAACATTTTTTTTTTCTATTCTGATTTTCGAATTTTGGGGATTTTTTTTTGTTGAAGAAAATCCCAAAACTAGATTTGTTGGAAATAAACTAAGCTATGCTCTTATACCAATTGATAGAAGAACGGATACGCGGAAACGAGAAATTAAGAAGATAAACAAAAAGAAAAGAAAAGATAGATAATTTTACACAACTTAAGATTCAATTTAGCAACAAAAGTTATATAAAACTAAGACCTCCTAAATTATCATCAAAAGAAACACCAAATTCTTAAGTTGACCTCAAGGGAATCGAATCCCAAGCAACCAACCTCTCAACAACACAAGAATCAACAAGAGCCTACCAAAGGCCTCTCACAAGTTTCTCTCTCTTGAGATAACCCTAAAAACACTCAAAATATTCATAATTCATCAAAAGCTTCCTTCATGAAATAAAAATACTAGCTATTTATACTAATGAAATAAAGAAGACACTACATTATTACAATTATACCCTTCAGTAAGGGCCTTGTTTGGATGTCTTCCATGGAAGTGAAACTTGAAAAGGCTTGCATTTAAGTACTAGCCCCTTTTGCATACATAGCCTCCTTCTCCAAATAGCCTCCCAAGCTATCTTCCATATCTTGAATGTGACGTTCTTGAAGCCTTCCATCCAAGCTATCTCCCATATCTTGAAGGCCATCCTATGTGGACCTCCCATGATGTTCAAAGACTCCATCTTCATGAAGCTCGATGGAGTTGGTCTTGTATTAGTCGCGTACGTGTCCTTCTTCAAATTTTGGGTCAATTCCTCGGATTTGTTGACTCTTATGGCCCCACACAACCTAGTAATTTCCTTTTTGGGTAGAAAAACAACTTTTCACAACTTTGGGAAAAATACTTGCATCAAATGCAACTTTTAGTCATCTTCTTCCCTATGAAGATTTGATGGTTGCTCAAGAACACTATGAACACTCAAATTTCAACTACCTTCAAATCAACTTGTTTTCACTCCAATTTTTAGATCTAGGCTCCCCTTCACTTGTACGAACAAAGCCCAATAGGTTTCAAGTTCCAATTTCATGCAAATCAACAAGACTCACATCACGTTCTTCAAGTTCTTCAACTCAACAATGGTGAAAATCTCAAAACAACTTGGAATTACTCGAAACTTCGGATTTGAAACCCTAAAACTCTAAGGAACTCAAATCTAACACTAGAATCAACAACAAACTGAGGATTTGAAACAATTTTTTTTTCTTTCTGATTTTCGAATTTTGGGGATTTTTTTTTGTTGAATCAAAACCCAAGACTAGATTTGTTGGAACTAAACCTAAGCTAATGCTCTGATACCAATTGATACAAGAACGGATACGCGGAAACGAGAAATTAAGAAGATAAACAAAAGAAAAGAAAAGATAGATAATTTGACACAACTTAAGATTCAATTTAGCAACCAAAGTTATATAAAACTAAGACCTCTAAATTATCCATCAAAAGAAACACCAAATTCTTAAGTTGACCTCAAGGGAATCGAATCCCAAGCAACCAACCTCTCAACAACACAAGAATCAACAAGAGCCTACCAAAGGCCTCTCACAAGTTTCTCTCTCTTGAGATAACCCTAAAAACACTCAAAATATTCATAATTCATCAAGAGCTTCCTTCATGAAATAAAAATACTAGCTATTTATACTAATGAAATAAAGAAGACACTACATTATTACAATTATACCCTTCAGTAAGGGCCTTGTTTGGATGTCTTCCATGGAAGTGAAACTTGAAAAGGCTTGCATTTAAGTACTAGCCCCTTTTGCATACATAGTCTCCTACTCCAAATAGCCTCCCAAGCTATCTTCCATATCTTGAATGTGACGTTCTTGAAGCCTTCCATCCAAGCTATCTCCCATATCTTGAAGGCCATCCTATGTGGACCTCCCATGATGTTCAAAGACTCCATCTTCATGAAGCTCGATGGAGTTGGTCTTGTATCAGTCGCGTACGTGTCCTTCTTCAAATTTTGGGTCAATTCCTCGGATTTGCTTGACTCTTATGGCCCCACACAACCTAGTAATTTCCTTTTTGGGTAGAAAAACAACTTTTCACAACTTTGGGAAAAATACTTGCATCAAATGCAACTTTTAGTCATCTTCTTCCCTATGAAGATTTGAAGGTTGCTCAAGAACACTATGAACACTCAAATTTCAACTACCTTCAAATCAACTTGTTTTCACTCCAATTTTCAGATCTAGGCTCCCTTTCACTTGTAGAACAAAGCCCAATAGCTTTCAAGTTCCAATTTCATCCAAATCAATAAGACCCACTTTAAGTTCTTCAAGTTCTTCAACTCAACAATGGTGAAAATGTCAAAACAACTTGGAATGACTCGAAACTTCGGATTTGAAACCCTAAAACTCTAAGGAACTCAAATCTAACACTAGAATCAACAACAAACGTGGATTTGAAACAATTTTTTTTCTTTCTGATTTTCGAATTTTGGGGATTTTTTTTGTTGAATGAAAACCCAAGACTAGATTTGTTGGAACAAACCTAAGCTAAGCTCTGACACCAATAGATACAAGAACGGATACGCGGAAACGAGAAATTAAGAAGATAAACAAAAAGAAAAGAAAAGATAGATAATTTGACGCAACTTAAGATTCAATTTAGCAACCAAAGTTATATAAAACTAAGACCTCTAAATTATCATCAAAAGAAACACCAAATTCTTAAGTTGACCTCAAGGGAATCGAATCCCAAGCAACCAACCTCTCAACAACACTAAGAATCAACAAGAGCCTACCAAAGGCCTCTCACAAGTTTCTCTCTCTTGAGATAACCCTAAAAACACTCAAAATATTCATAATTCATCAAAAGCTTCCTTCATGAAATAAAAATACTAGCTATTTATACTAATGAAATAAAGAAGACACTACATTATTACAATTATACCCTTCAGTAAGGGCCTTGTTTGGATGTCTTCCATGGAAGTGAAACTTGAAAAGGCTTGCATTTAAGTACTAGCCCCTTTTGCATACATAGCCTCCTTCTCCAAATAGCCTCCCAAGCTATCTTCCATATCTTGAATGTGACGTTCTTGAAGCCTTCCATCCAAGCTATCTCCCATATCTTGAAGGCCATCCTATGTGGACCTCCCATGATGTTCAAAGACTCCATCTTCATGAAGCTCGATGGAGTTGGTCTTGTATCAGTCGCGTACGTGTCCTTCTTCAAATTTTGGGTCAATTCCTCGGATTTGTTGACTCTTATGGCCCCACACAACCTAGTAATTTCCTTTTTGGGTAGAAAAACAACTTTTCACAACTTTGGGAAAAATACTTGCATCAAATGCAACTTTTAGTCATCTTCTTCCCTATGAAGATTTGATGGTTGCTCAAGAACACTATGAACACTCCAAATTTCAACTACCTTCAAATCAACTTGTTTTCACTCCAATTTTCAGATCTAGGCTCCCCTTCACTTGTAGAACAAAGCCCAATAGGTTTCAAGTTCCAATTTCACCCAAATCAACAAGACCCACTTCAAGTTCTTCAAGTTCTTCAACTCAACAATGGTGAAAATCTCAAAACAACTTGGAATGACTCGAAACTTCGGATTTGAAACCCTAAAACTCTAAGGAACTCAAATCTAACACTAGAATCAACAACAAACGAGGATTTGAAACAATTTTTTTTTTTTTCTGATTTTCGAATTTTGGGGATTTTTTTTTGTTGAATCAAAACCCAAGACTAGATTTGTTGGAACAAACCTAAGCTAAGCTCTGACTACCAATTGATACAAGAACGGATACGCGGAAACGAGAAATTAAGAAGATAAACAAAAAGAAAAGAAAATATAGATAATTTGACGCAACTTAAGATTCAATTTAGCAACAAAATTAATATAAAACTAAGACCTCCTAAATTATCCATCAAAAGAAACACCAAATTCTTAAGTTGACCTCAAGGGAATCGAATCCCAAGCAACCAACCTCTCAACAACACAAGAATCAACAAGAGCCTACCAAAGGCCTCTCACAAGTTTCTCTCTCTTGAGATAACCCTAAAAACACTCAAAATATTCATAATTCATCAAAGCTTCCTTCATGAAATAAAAATACTAGCTATTTATACTAATGAAATAAAGAAGACACTATATTATTACAATTATACCCTTCAGTAAGGGACTTGTTTTGATGTCTTCAATGGAAGTGAAACTTGAAAAGGCTTGCATTTAAGTACTAGCCCCTTTTGCATACATAGCCTCCTTCTCCAAATAGCCTCCCAAGCTATCTTCCATATCTTGAATGTGACGTTCTTGAAGCCTTCCATCCAAGCTATCTCCCATATCTTGAAGGCCATCCTATGTGGACCTCCCATGATGTTCAAAGACTCCATCTTCATGAAGCTCGATGGAGTTGGTCTTGTATTAGTCGCGTACGTGTCCTTCTTCAAATTTTGGGTCAATTCCTCGGATTTGTTGACTCTTATGGCCCCACACAACCTAGTAATTTCCTTTTTGGGTAGAAAAACAACTTTTCACAACTTTGGGAAAAATACTTGCATCAAATGCAACTTTTAGTCATCTTCTTCCCTATGAAGATTTGATGGTTGCTCAAGAACACTATGAACTCCAAATTTCAACTACCTTCAAATCAACTTGTTTTCACTCCAATTTTAGATCTAGGCTCCCCTTCACTTGTACAACAAAGCCCAATAGGTTTCAAGTTCCAATTTCACCCAAATCAACAAGACCCACTTCAAGTTCTTCAAGTTCTTCAACTCAACAATGGTGAAAATCTCAAAACAACTTGGAATGACTCGAAACTTCGGATTTGAAACCCTAAAACTCTAAGGAACTCAAATCTAACACTAGAATCAACAACAAACTGAGGATTTGAAACAGTTTTTTTTTCTATTCTGATTTTCGAATTTTGGGGATTTTTTTTGTTGAAGCAAATCCCAAGACTAGATTTGTTGGAAATAAACTAAGCTATGCTCTGATACCAATTGATAGAAGAACGGATACGCGGAAACGAGAAATTAAGAAGATAAACAAAAGAAAAGAAAAGATAGATAATTTTACACAACTTAAGATTCAATTTAGCAACAAAAGTAATATAAAACTAAGACCTCCAAATTACCATCAAAAGAAACACCAAATTCTTAAGTTGACCTCAAGGGAATCGAATCCCAAGCAACCAACCTCTCAACAACACAAGAATCAACAAGAGCCTACCAAAGGCCTCTCACAAGTTTCTCTCTCTTGAGATAACCCTAAAAACACTCAAAATATTCATAATTCATCAAAGCTTCCTTCATGAAATAAAAATACTAGCTATTTATACTAATGAAATAAAGAAGACACTATATTATTACAATTATACCCTTCAGTAAGGGCCTTGTTTGGATGTCTTCCATGGAAGTGAAACTTGAAAAGGCTTGCATTTAAGTACTAGCCCCTTTTGCATACATAGCCTCCTTCTCCAAATAGCCTCCCAAGCTATCTTCCATATCTTGAATGTGACGTTCTTGAAGCCTTCCATCCAAGCTATCTCCCATATCTTGAAGGCCATCCTATGTGGACCTCCCATGATGTTCAAAGACTCCATCTTCATGAAGCTCGATGGAGTTGGTCTTGTATTAGTCGCGTACGTGTCCTTCTTCAAATTTTGGGTCAATTCCTCGGATTTGTTGACTCTTATGGCCCCACACAACCTAGTAATTTCCTTTTTGGGTAGAAAAACAACTTTTCACAACTTTGGGAAAAATACTTGCATCAAATGCAACTTTTAGTCATCTTCTTCCCTATGAAGATTTGATGGTTGCTCAAGAACACTATGAACACTCAAATTTCAACTACCTTCAAATCAACTTGTTTTCACTCCAATTTTTAGATCTAGGCTCCCCTTCACTTGTACAACAAAGCCCAATAGGTTTCAAGTTCCAATTTCACCCAAATCAACAAGACCCACTTCACGTTCTTCAAGTTCTTCAACTCAACAATGGTGAAAATCTCAAAACAACTTGGAATGACTCGAAACTTCGGATTTGAAACCCTAAAACTCTAAGGAACTCAAATCTAACACTAGAATCAACAACAAACTGAGGATTTGAAACAGTTTTTTTTTCTTTCTGATTTTCGAATTTTGGGGATTTTTTTTTGTTGAAGCAAATCCCAAGACTAGATTTGTTGGAAATAAACCTAAGCTATGCTCTGATACCAATCGATAGAAGAAAGGATACGCGGAAACGAGAAATTAAGAAGATAAACAAAAAGAAAAGAAAAGATAGATAATTTTACACAACTTAAGATTCAATTTAGCAACAAAAGTTATATAAAACTAAGACCTCCAAATTACCATCAAAAGAAACACCAAATTCTTAAGTTGACCTCAAGGGAATCGAATCCCAAGCAACCAACCTCTCAACAACACAAGAATCAACAAGAGCCTACCAAAGGCCTCTCACAAGTTTCTCTCTCTTGAGATAACCCTAAAAACACTCAAAATATTCATAATTCATCAAAGCTTCCTTCATGAAATAAAAATACTAGCTATTTATACTAATGAAATAAAGAAGACACTACATTATTACAATTATACCCTTCAGTAAGGGCCTTGTTTGGATGTCTTCCATGGAAGTGAAACTTGAAAAGGCTTGCATTTAAGTACTAGCCCCTTTTGCATACATAGCCTCCTTCTCCAAATAGCCTCCCAAGCTATCTTCCATATCTTGAATGTGACGTTCTTGAAGCCTTCCATCCAAGCTATCTCCCATATCTTGAAGGCCATCCTATGTGGACCTCCCATGATGTTCAAAGACTCCATCTTCATGAAGCTCGATGGAGTTGGTCTTGTATTAGTCGCGTACGTGTCCTTCTTCAAATTTTGGGTCAATTCCTCGGATTTGTTGACTCTTATGGCCCCACACAACCTAGTAATTTCCTTTTTGGGTAGAAAAACAACTTTTCACAACTTTGGGAAAAATACTTGGATCAAATGCAACTTTCAGTCATCTTCTTCCCTATGAAGATTTGAAGGTTGCTCAAGAACACTATGAACTCCCAAATTTCAACTACCTTCAAATCAACTTGTCTTCACTCCAATTTTAAGATCTAGGCTCCCCTTCACTTGTACAACAAAGCCCAATAGGTTTCAAGTTCTAATTTCACCCAAATAAACAAGACCCACTTCAAGTTCTTCAACTCAACCATGGTGAAAATCTCAAAACAACTTGGAATGACTCGAAACTTCGGATTTGAAACCCTAAAACTCTAAGGAACTCAAATCTAACACTAGAATCAACAACAAACGAGGATTTGAAACTACTTTTTTTTTTCTTTCTGATTTTCGAATTTTGGGGATTTTTTTTTGTTGAATGAAAACCCAAGACTAGATTTGTTGGAACAAACCTAAGCTACGCTCTGATACCAATTGATACAAGAACGGATACGCGGAAACGAGAAATTAAGAAGATAAACAAAAAGAAAAGAAAAGATAGATAATTTGACACAACTTTAGATTCAATTTAGCAACAAAAGTTATATAAAACTAAGACCTCTAAATTATCATCAAAAGAAACACCAAATTCTTAAGTTAACCTCAAGGGAATCGAATCCCAAGCAACCAACCTCTCAACAACACAAGAATCAACAAGAGCCTACCAAAGGCCTCTCACAAGTTTCTCTCTCTTGAGATAACCCTAAAAACACTCAAAATATTCATAATTCATCAAAAGCTTCCTTCATGAAATAAAAATACTAGCTATTTATACTAATGAAATAAAGAAGACACTACATTATTACAATTATACCCTTCAGTAAGGGCCTTGTTTGGATGTCTTCCATGGAAGTGAAACTTGAAAAGGCTTGCATTTAAGTACTAGCCCCTTTTGCATACATAGCCTCCTTCTCCAAATAGCCTCCCAAGCTATCTTCCATATCTTGAATGTGACGTTCTTGAAGCCTTCCATCCAAGCTATCTCCCATATCTTGAAGGCCATCCTATGTGGACCTCCCATGATGTTCAAAGACTCCATCTTCATGAAGCTCGATGGAGTTGGTCTTGTATCAGTCGCGTACGTGTCCTTCTTCAAATTTTGGGTCAATTCCTCGGATTTGTTGACTCTTATGGCCCCACACAACCTAGTAATTTCCTTTTTGGGTAGAAAAACAACTTTTCACAACTTTGGGAAAAATACTTGCATCAAATGCAACTTTTAGTCATCTTCTTCCCTATGAAGATTTGATGGTTGCTCAAGAACACTATGAACACTCAAATTTCAACTACCTTCAAATCAACTTGTTTTCACTCCAATTTTTAGATCTAGGCTCCCCTTCACTTGTACAACAAAGCCCAATAGGTTTCAAGTTCCAATTTCACCCAAATCAACAAGACTCACTTCACGTTCTTCAAGTTCTTCAACTCAACAATGGTGAAAATCTCAAAACAACTTGGAATTACTCGAAACTTCGGATTTGAAACCCTAAAACTCTAAGGAACTCAAATCTAACACTAGAATCAACAACAAATGAGGATTTGAAACAATTTTTTTTTCTATTCTGATTTTCGAATTTTGGGGATTTTTTTTGTTGAAGAAAATCCCAAAACTAGATTTGTTGGAAATAAACCTAAGCTATGCTCTGATACCAGTTGATAGAAGAACGGATACGCGGAAACGAGAAATTAAGAAGATAAACAAAAAGAAAATAAAAGATAGATAATTTTACACAACTTAAGATTCAATTTAGCAACCAAAGTAATATAAAACTAAGACCTCCTAAATTACCATCAAAAGAAACACCAAATTCTTAAGTTGACCTCAAGGGAATCGAATCCCAAGCAACCAACCTCTCAACAACACAAGAATCAACAAGAGCCTACCAAAGGCCTCTCACAAGTTTCTCTCTCTTGAGATAACCCTAAAAACACTCAAAATATTCATAATTCATCAAAAGCTTCCTTCATGAAATAAAAATACTAGCTATTTATACTAATGAAAAATAAAGAAGACACTACATTATTACAATTGTACCCTTCAGTAAGGGCCTTGTTTGGATGTCTTCCATGGAAGTGAAACTTGAAAAGGCTTGCATTTAAGTACTAGCCCCTTTTGCATACATAGCCTCCTTCTCCAAATAGCCTCCCAAGCTATCTTCCATATCTTGAATGTGACGTTCTTGAAGCCTTCCATCCAAGCTATCTCCCATATCTTGAAGGCCATCCTATGTGGACCTCCCATGATGTTCAAAGACTCCATCTTCATGAAGCTCGATGGAGTTGGTCTTGTATTAGTCGCGTACGTGTCCTTCTTCAAATTTTGGGTCAATTCCTCGGATTTGTTGACTCTTATGGCCCCACACAACCTAGTAATTTCCTTTTTGGGTAGAAAAACAACTTTTCACAACTTTGGGAAAAATACTTGCATCAAATGCAACTTTTAGTCATCTTCTTCCCTATGAAGATTTGATGGTTGCTCAAGAACACTATGAACACTCAAATTTCAACTACCTTCAAATCAACTTGTTTTCACTCCAATTTTTAGATCTAGGCTCCCCTTCACTTGTACAACAAAGCCCAATAGGTTTCAAGTTCCAATTTCACCCAAATCAACAAGACCCACTTCAAGTTCTTCAAGTTCTTCAACTCAACAATGGTGAAAATCTCAAAACAACTTGGAATGACACGAAACTTCGGATTTGAAACCCTAAAACTCTAAGGAACTCAAATCTAACACTAGAATCAACAACAAATGAGGATTTGAAACTATTTTTTTTTTCTTTCTGATTTTCGAATTTTGGGGATTTTTTTTTGTTGAATCAAAACCCAAGTCTAGATTTGTTGGAACAAACCTAAGCTAAGCTCTGACACCAATTGATACAAGAACGGATACGCGGAAACGAGAAATTAACAAGATAAACAAAAGAAAAGAAAAGATAGATAATTTGACACAACTTAAGATTCAATTTAGCAACAAAAGTTATATAAAACTAAGACCTCTAAATTATCATCAAAAGAAACACCAAATTCTTAAGTTGACCTCAAGGGAATCGAATCCCAAGCAACCAACCTCTCAACAACACAAGAATCAACAAGAGCCTACCAAAGGCCTCTCACAAGTTTCTCTCTCTTGAGATAACCCTAAAAACACTCAAAATATTCATAATTCATCAAAGCTTCCTTCATGAAATAAAAATACTAGCTATTTATACTAATGAAATAAAGAAGACACTACATTATTACAATTATACCCTTCAGTAAGGGCCTTGTTTGGATGTCTTCCATGGAAGTGAAACTTGAAAAGGCTTGCATTTAAGTACTAGCCCCTTTTGCATACATAGCCTCCTTCTCCAAATAGCCTCCCAAGCTATCTTCCATATCTTGAATGTGACGTTCTTGAAGCCTTCCATCCAAGCTATCTCCCATATCTTGAAGGCCATCCTATGTGGACCTCCCATGATGTTCAAAGACTCCATCTTCATGAAGCTCGATGGAGTTGGTCTTGTATCAGTCGCGTACGTGTCCTTCTTCAAATTTTGGGTCAATTCCTCGGATTTGTTGACTCTTATGGCCCCACACAACCTAGTAATTTCCTTTTTGGGTAGAAAAACAACTTTTCACAACTTTGGGAAAAATACTTGCATCAAATGCAACTTTTAGTCATCTTCTTCCCTATGAAGATTTGATGGTTGCTCAAGAACACTATGAACACTCAAATTTCAACTACCTTCAAATCAACTTGTTTTCACTCCAATTTTCAGATCTAGGCTCCCTTTCACTTGTAGAACAAAGCCCAATAGGCTTTCAAGTTCCAATTTCATCCAAATCAACAAGACCCACTTAAGTTCTTCAAGTTCTTCAACTCAACAATGGTGAAAATGTCAAAACAACTTGGAATGACTACGAAACTTCGGATTTGAAACCCTAAAACTCTAAGGAACTCAAATCTAACACTAGAATCAACAACAAACGAGGATTTGAAACAATTTTTTTTTCTTTCTGATTTTCGAATTTTGGGGATTTTTTTTTGTTGAATCAAAACCCAAGACTAGATTTGTTGGAACAAACCTAAGCTAAGCTCTGACACCAATTGATACAAGAACGGATACGCGGAAACGAGAAATTAAGAAGATAAACAAAAAGAAAAGAAAAGATAGATAATTTGACGCAACTTAAGATTCAATTTAGCAACCAAAGTTATATAAAACTAAGACCTCTAAATTATCATCAAAAGAAACACCAAATTCTTAAGTTGACCTCAAGGGAATCGAATCCCAAGCAACCAACCTCTCAACAACACAAGAATCAACAAGAGCCTACCAAAGGCCTCTCACAAGTTTCTCTCTCTTGAGATAACCCTAAAAACACTCAAAATATTCATAATTCATCAAAAGCTTCCTTCATGAAATAAAAATACTAGCTATTTATACTAATGAAATAAAGAAGACACTACATTATTACAATTATACCCTTCAGTAAGGGCCTTGTTTGGATGTCTTCCATGGAAGTGAAACTTGAAAAGGCTTGCATTTAAGTACTAGCCCCTTTTGCATACATAGCCTCCTTCTCCAAATAGCCTCCCAAGCTATCTTCCATATCTTGAATGTGACGTTCTTGAAGCCTTCCATCCAAGCTATCTCCCATATCTTGAAGGCCATCCTATGTGGACCTCCCATGATGTTCAAAGACTCCATCTTCATGAAGCTCGATGGAGTTGGTCTTGTATTAGTCGCGTACGTGTCCTTCTTCAAATTTTGGGTCCAATTCCTCGGATTTATTGACTCTTATGGCCCCACACAACCTAGTAATTTCCTTTTTGGGTAGAAAAACAACTTTTCACAACTTTGGGAAAAATACTTGCATCAAATGCAACTTTTAGTCATCTTCTTCCCTATGAAGATTTGATGGTTGCTCAAGAACACTATGAACACTCAAATTTCAACTACCTTCAAATCAACTTGTTTTCACTCCAATTTTTAGATCTAGGCTCCCCTTCACTTGTACAACAAAGCCCAATAGGTTTCAAGTTCCAATTTCACGCAAATCAACAAGACTCACTTCACGTTCTTCAAGTTCTTCAACTCAACAATGGTGAAAATCTCAAAACAACTTGGAATTACTCGAAACTTCGGATTTGAAACCCTAAAACTCTAAGGAACTCAAATCTAACACTAGAATCAACAACAAATGAGGATTTGAAACAATTTTTTTTTTCTATTCTGATTTTCGAATTTTGGGGATTTTTTTTGTTGAAGAAAATCCCAAGACTAGATTTGTTGGAAATAAACCTAAGCTATGCTCTTATACCAATTGATAGAAGGACGGATACGCGGAAACGAGAAATTAAGAAGATAAACAAAAAGAAAAGAAAAGATAGATAATTTTACACAACTTAAGATTCAATTTAGCAACAAAAGTAATATAAAACTAAGACCTCCAAATTACCATCAAAAGAAACACCAAATTCTTAAGTTGACCTCAAGGGAATCGAATCCCAAGCAACCAACCTCTCAACAACACAAGAATCAACAAGAGCCTACCAAAGGCCTCTCACAAGTTTCTCTCTCTTGAGATAACCCTAAAAACACTCAAAATATTCATAATTCATGAAGAGCTTCCTTCATGAAATAAAAATACTAGCTATTTATACTAATGAAATAAAGAAGACACTACTATTATTACAATTATACCCTTCAGTAAGGGCCTTGTTTGGATGTCTTCCATGGAAGTGAAACTTGAAAAGGCTTGCATTTAAGTACTAGCCCCTTTTGCATACATAGCCTCCTTCTCCAAATAGCCTCCCAAGCTATCTTCCATATCTTGAATGTGACGTTCTTGAAGCCTTCCATCCAAGCTATCTCCCATATCTTGAAGGCCATCCTATGTGGACCTCCCATGATGTTCAAAGACTCCATCTTCATGAAGCTCGATGGAGTTGGTCTTGTATTAGTCGCGTACGTGTCCTTCTTCAAATTTTGGGTCAATTCCTCGGATTTGTTGACTCTTATGGCCCCACACAACCTAGTAATTTCCTTTTTGGGTAGAAAAACAACTTTTCACAACTTTGGGAAAAATACTTGCATCAAATGCAACTTTTAGTCATCTTCTTCCCTATGAAGATTTGATGGTTGCTCAAGAACACTATGAACACTCAAATTTCAACTACCTTCAAATCAACTTGTTTTCACTCCAATTTTTAGATCTAGGCTCCCCTTCACTTGTAGAACAAAGCCCAATAGGTTTCAAGTTCCTAATTTCACCCAAATCAACAAGACCCACTTCAAGTTCTTCAAGTTCTTCAACTCAACAATGGTGAAAATCTCAAAACAACTTGGAATGACTCGAAACTTCGGATTTGAAACCCTAAAACTCTAAGGAACTCAAATCTAACACTAGAATCAACAACAAACGAGGATTTGAAACAATTTTTTTTTCTTTCTGATTTTCGATTTTTGGGGATTTTTTTTGTTGAATCAAAATCCCAAGACTAGATTTGTTGGAACAAACCTAAGCTATGCTCTGATACCAATTGATAGAAGAACGGATACGCGGAAACGAGAAATTAAGAAGATAAACAAAAAGAAAGAAAAGATAGATAATTTGACACAACTTAAGATTCAATTTAGCAACCAAAGTTATATAAAACTAAGACCTCCAAATTACCATCAAAAGAAACACCAAATTCTTAAGTTGACCTCAAGGGAATCGAATCCCAAGCAACCAACCTCTCAACAACACTAGAATCAACAAGAGCCTACCAAAGGCCTCTCACAAGTTTCTCTCTCTTGAGATAACCCTAAAAACACTCAAAATATTCATAATTCATCAAGAGCTTCCTTCATGAAATAAAAATACTAGCTATTTATACTAATGAAATAAAGAAGACACTACATTATTACAATTATACCCTTCAGTAAGGGCCTTGTTTGGATGTCTTCCATGGAAGTGAAACTTGAAAAGGCTTGCATTTAAGTACTAGCCCCTTTTGCATACATAGCCTCCTTCTCCAAATAGCCTCCCAAGCTATCTTCCATATCTTGAATGTGACGTTCTTGAAGCCTTCCATCCAAGCTATCTCCCATATCTTGAAGGCCATCCTATGTGGACCTCCCATGATGTTCAAAGACTCCATCTTCATGAAGCTCGATGGAGTTGGTCTTGTATTAGTCGCGTACGTGTCCTTCTTCAAATTTTGGGTCAATTCCTCGGATTTGTTGACTCTTATGGCCCCACACAACCTAGTAATTTCCTTTTTGGGTAGAAAAACAACTTTTCACAACTTTGGGAAAAATACTTGCATCAAATGCAACTTTTAGTCATCTTCTTCCCTATGAAGATTTGATGGTTGCTCAAGAACACTATGAACACTCAAATTTCAACTACCTTCAAATCAACTTGTTTTCACTCCAATTTTTAGATCTAGGCTCCCCTTCACTTGTAGAACAAAGCCCAATAGGTTTCAAGTTCCAATTTCACCCAAATCAACAAGACCCACTTCAAGTTCTTCAACTCAACAATGGTGAAAATCTCAAAACAACTTGGAATGACTCGAAACTTCGGATTTGAAACCCTAAAACTCTAAGGAACTCAAATCTAACACTAGAATCAACAACAAACGAGGATTTGAAACATATTTTTTTTCTTTCTGATTTTCGAATTTTGGGGATTTTTTTTTGTTGAATCAAAACCCAAAACTAGATTTGTTGGAACAAACCTAAGCTAAGCTCTGATACCAATTGATACAAGAACGGATACGCGGAAACGAGAAATTAAGAAGATAAACAAAAGAAAAGAAAAGATAGATAATTTGACGCAACTTAAGATTCAATTTAGCAACCAAAGTTATATAAAACTAAGACCTCTAAATTATCATCAAAAGAAACACCAAATTCTTAAGTTGACCTCAAGGGAATCGAATCCCAAGCAACCAACCTCTCAACAACACTAAGAATCAACAAGAGCCTACCAAAGGCCTCTCACAAGTTTCTCTCTCTTGAGATAACCCTAAAAACACTCAAAATATTCATAATTCATCAAAGCTTCCTTCATGAAATAAAAATACTAGCTATTTATACTAATGAAATAAAGAAGACACTACATTATTACAATTATACCCTTCAGTAAGGGCCTTGTTTGGATGTCTTCCATGGAAGTGAAACTTGAAAAGGCTTGCATTTAAGTACTAGCCCCTTTTGCATACATAGCCTCCTTCTCCAAATAGCCTCCCAAGCTATCTTCCATATCTTGAATGTGACGTTCTTGAAGCCTTCCATCCAAGCTATCTCCCATATCTTGAAGGCCATCCTATGTGGACCTCCCATGATGTTCAAAGACTCCATCTTCATGAAGCTCGATGGAGTTGGTCTTGTATTAGTCGCGTACGTGTCCTTCTTCAAATTTTGGGTCAATTCCTCGGATTTGTTGACTCTTATGGCCCCACACAACCTAGTAATTTCCTTTTTGGGTAGAAAAACAACTTTTCACAACTTTGGGAAAAATACTTGCATCAAATGCAACTTTTAGTCATCTTCTTCCCTATGAAGATTTGATGGTTGCTCAAGAACACTATGAACACTCAAATTTCAACTACCTTCAAATCAACTTGTTTTCACTCCAATTTTTAGATCTAGGCTCCCCTCCACTTGTAGAACAAAGCCCAATAGGTTTCAAGTTCCAATTTCACCCAAATCAACAAGACCCACTTCAAGTTCTTCAAGTTCTTCAACTCAACAATGGTGAAAATCTCAAAACAACTTGGAATGACTCGAAACTTCGGATTTGAAACCCTAAAACTCTAAGGAACTCAAATCTAACACTAGAATCAACAACAAACGAGGATTTGAAACATATTTTTTTTCTTTCTGATTTTCGAATTTTGGGGATTTTTTTTTGTTGAATCAAAACCCAAGACTAGATTTGTTGGAACAAACCTAAGCTAAGCTCTGACACCAATTGATACAAGAACTGGATACGCGGAAACGAGAAATTAAGAAGATAAACAAAAAGAAAAGAAAAGATAGATAATTTGACGCAACTTAAGATTCAATTTAGCAACCAAAGTTATATAAAACTAAGACCTCTAAATTATCATCAAAAGAAACACCAAATTCTTAAGTTGACCTCAAGGGAATCGAATCCCAAGCAACCAACCTCTCAACAACACTAGAATCAACAAGAGCCTACCAAAGGCCTCTCACAAGTTTCTCTCTCTTGAGATAACCCTAAAAACACTCAAAATATTCATAATTCATCAAGAGCTTCCTTCATGAAATAAAAATACTAGCTATTTATACTAATGAAATAAAGAAGACACTATATTATTACAATTATACCCTTCAGTAAGGGCCTTGTTTGGATGTCTTCCATGGAAGTGAAACTTGAAAAGGCTTGCATTTAAGTACTATCCCCTTTTGCATACATAGCCTCCTTCTCCAAATAGCCTCCCAAGCTATCTTCCATATCTTGAATGTGACGTTCTTGAAGCCTTCCATCCAAGCTATCTCCCATATCTTGAAGGCCATCCTATGTGGACCTCCCATGATGTTCAAAGACTCCATCTTCATGAAGCTCGATGGAGTTGGTCTTGTATTAGTCGCGTACGTGTCCTTCTTCAAATTTTGGGTCAATTCCTCGGATTTGTTGACTCTTATGGCCCCACACAACCTAGTAATTTCCTTTTTGGGTAGAAAAACAACTTTTCACAACTTTGGGAAAAATACTTGCATCAAATGCAACTTTTAGTCATCTTCTTCCCTATGAAGATTTGATGGTTGCTCAAGAACACTATGAACACTCAAATTTCAACTACCTTCAAATCAACTTGTCTTCACTCCAATTTTAGATCTAGGCTCCCCTTCACTTGTAGAACAAAGCCCAATAGGTTTCAAGTTCCAATTTCACCCAAATCAACAAGACCCACTTTAAGTCTTCTTGTTCTTCAACTCAACAATGGTGAAAATGTCAAAACAACTTGAAATGACTCGAAACTTCGGATTTGAAACCCTAAAACTCTAAGGAACTCAAATCTAACACTAGAATCAACAACAAACGTGGATTTGAAACAGTTTTTTTTTCTATTCTGATTTTCGAATTTTGGGGATTTTTTTTGTTGAAGAAAATCCCAAAACTAGATTTTTTGGAAATAAACTAAGCTATGCTCTTATACCAATTGATAGAAGAACGGATACGCGGAAACGAGGAATTAAGAAGATAAACAAAAAGAAAAGAAAAGAAAAGATAGATAATTTTACACAACTTAAGATTCAATTTAGCAACAAAATTAATATAAAACTAAGACCTCCAAATTACCATCAAAAGAAACACCAAATTCTTAAGTTGAGCTCAAGGGAATCGAATCCCAAGCAACCAACCTATCAACAACACTAGAATCAACAAGAGCCTACCAAAGGCCTCTCACAAGTTTGTCTCTCTTGAGATAACCCTAAAAACACTCAAAATATTCATAATTCATCAAGAGCTTCCTTCATGAAATAAAAATACTAGCTATTTATACTAATGAAATAAAGAAGACACTACATTATTACAATTATACCCTTCAGTAAGGGCCTTGTTTGGATGTCTTCCATGGAAGTGAAACTTGAAAAGGCTTGCATTTAAGTACTAGCCCCTTTTGCATACATAGCCTCCTTCTCCAAATAGCCTCCCAAGCTATCTTCCATATCTTGAATGTGACGTTCTTGAAGCCTTCCATCCAAGCTATCTCCCATATCTTGAAGGCCATCCTATGTGGACCTCCCATGATGTTCAAAGACTCCATCTTCATGAAGCTCGATGGAGTTGGTCTTGTATCAGTCGCGTACGTGTCCTTCTTCAAATTTTGGGTCAATTCCTCGGATTTGTTGACTCTTATGGCCCCACACAACCTAGTAATTTCCTTTTTGGGTAGAAAAACAACTTTTCACAACTTTGGGAAAAATACTTGCATCAAATGCAACTTTTAGTCATCTTCTTCCCTATGAAGATTTGATGATTGCTCAAGAACACTATGAACACCCAAATTTCAACTACCTTCAAATCAACTTGTTTTCACTCCAATTTTCAGATCTAGGCTCCCTTTCACTTGTAGAACAAAGCCCAATAGCTTTCAAGTTCCAATTTCATCCAAATCAATAAGACCCACTTTAAGTTCTTCAAGTTCTTCAACTCAACAATGGTGAAAATGTCAAAACAACTTGGAATGACTCGAAACTTCGGATTTGAAACCCTAAAACTCTAAGGAACTCAAATCTAACACTAGAATCAACAACAAACGATGGATTTGAAACAATTTTTTTTCTTTCTGATTTTCGAATTTTGGGGATTTTTTTTTGTTGAATCAAAACCCAAGACTAGATTTGTTGGAACAAACCTAAGCTAAGCTCTGACACCAATTGATACAAGAACGGATACGCGGAAACGAGAAATTAAGAAGATAAACAAAAAGAAAAGAAAAGATAGATAATTTGACGCAACTTAAGATTCAATTTAGCAACCAAAGTTATATAAAACTAAGACCTCTAAATTATCATCAAAAGAAACACCAAATTCTTAAGTTGACCTCAAGGGAATCGAATCCCAAGCAACCAACCTCTCAACAACACTAGAATCAACAAGAGCCTACCAAAGGCCTCTCACAAGTTTCTCTCTCTTGAGATAACCCTAAAAACACTCAAAATATTCATAATTCATCAAAGCTTCCTTCATGAAATAAAAATACTAGCTATTTATACTAATGAAATAAAGAAGACACTACATTATTACAATTATACCCTTCAGTAAGGGCCTTGTTTGGATGTCTTCCATGGAAGTGAAACTTGAAAAGGCTTGCATTTAAGTACTAGCCCCTTTTGCATACATAGCCTCCTTCTCCAAATAGCCTCCCAAGCTATCTTCCATATCTTGAATGTGACGTTCTTGAAGCCTTCCATCCAAGCTATCTCCCATATCTTGAAGGCCATCCTATGTGGACCTCCCATGATGTTCAAAGACTCCATCTTCATGAAGCTCGATGGAGTTGGTCTTGTATCAGTCGCGTACGTGTCCTTCTTCAAATTTTGGGTCAATTCCTCGGATTTGTTGACTCTTATGGCCCCACACAACCTAGTAATTTCCTTTTTGGGTAGAAAAACAACTTTTCACAACTTTGGGAAAAATACTTGCATCAAATGCAACTTTTAGTCATCTTCTTCCCTATGAAGATTTGATGGTTGCTCAAGAACACTATGAACACTCAAATTTCAACTACCTTCAAATCAACTTGTTTTCACTCCAATTTTTAGATCTAGGCTCCCCTTCACTTCTAGAACAAAGCCCAATAGGTTTCAAGTTCCAATTTCATCCAAATCAACAAGTCCCACTTCACGTTCTTCAAGTTCTTCAACTCAACAATGGTGAAAATCTCAAAACAACTTGGAATGACTCGAAACTTCGGATTTGAAACCCTAAAACTCTAAGGAACTCAAATCTAACACTAGAATCAACAACAAATGAGGATTTGAAACAATTTTTTTTTCTTTTCTGATTTTCGAATTTTGGGGATTTTTTTTTGTTGAAGCAAATCCCAAGACTAGATTTGTTGGAAATAAACTAAGCTATGCTCTGATACCAATTGATAGAAGAACGGATACGCGGAAACGAGAAATTAAGAAGATAAACAAAAAGAAAAGAAAAGATAGATAATTTTACACAACTTAAGATTCAATTTAGCAACTAAAGTTATATAAAACTAAGACCTCTAAATTATCATCAAAAGAAACACCAAATTCTTAAGTTGACCTCAAGGGAATCGAATCCCAAGCAACCAACCTCTCAACAACACAAGAATCAACAAGAGCCTACCAAAGGCCTCTCACAAGTTTCTCTCTCTTGAGATAACCCTAAAAACACTCAAAATATTCATAATTCATCAAAAGCTTCCTTCATGAAATAAAAATACTAGCTATTTATACTAATGAAATAAAGAAGACACTACATTATTACAATTATACCCTTCAGTAAGGGCCTTGTTTGGATGTCTTCCATGGAAGTGAAACTTGAAAAGGCTTGCATTTAAGTACTAGCCCCTTTTGCATACATAGCCTCCTTCTCCAAATAGCCTCCCAAGCTATCTTCCATATCTTGAATGTGACGTTCTTGAAGCCTTCCATCCAAGCTATCTCCCATATCTTGAAGGCCATCCTATGTGGACCTCCCATGATGTTCAAAGACTCCATCTTCATGAAGCTCGATGGAGTTGGTCTTGTATTAGTCGCGTACGTGTCCTTCTTCAAATTTTGGGTCAATTCCTCGGATTTATTGACTCTTATGGCCCCACACAACCTAGTAATTTCCTTTTTGGGTAGAAAAACAACTTTTTACAACTTTGGGAAAAATACTTGCATCAAATGCAACTTTTAGTCATCTTCTTCCCTATGAAGATTTGATGGTTGCTCAAGAACACTATGAACACTCAAATTTCAACTACCTTCAAATCAACTTGTTTTCACTCCAATTTTTAGATCTAGGCTCCCCTTCACTTGTACAACAAAGCCCAATAGGTTTCAAGTTCCAATTTCATGCAAATCAACAAGACTCACATCACGTTCTTCAAGTTCTTCAACTCAACAATGGTGAAAATCTCAAAACAACTTGGAATGACTCGAAACTTCGGATCTTGAAACCCTAAAACTCTAAGGAACTCAAA
>NC_083341.1:77545280-77628584 GCF_019175385.1 Lycium barbarum
TTACTTTTGTTGCTAAATTGAATCTTAAGTTGTGTAATATTATCTATCTTTTCTTTTCTTTTTGTTTATCTTCTTAATTTCTCATTTCGCGTATTCCGTTTCTTCTATCAATTGGTATCAGAGCATAGCTTAGTTTATTTTCCCAACAAATCTAGTCTTGGGATTTGCTTCAACAACAAAAATCCCCAAAATGCGAAAATGAGAAAAGAAAAAAAATTGTTTCAAATCCTCATTTGTTTGTTGAATTCTAGTGTTAGATTTGAGTCCTTAGAGTTTTAGGGTTTCAAATCCGAAGTTTTCGAGTCATTCAAGTTGTTTCGAGATTTTCACCATTGTTGAGTTGAAGAACTTGAAGAACGTGAATATTTTGAGTGTTTTTAGGGTTATCTCAAGAGAGAGAAAACTTGTGAGAGGCCTTTGGAAGGCTCTTGTTGATTCTTGTGTTGTTGAGAGGTTGGTTACTTAGGATTTCGATTCCGTTGTGTTCAACTTATGAATTTGGTGTTTCTTTTGATGGTAATTTGGAGGTCTTAGTTTTATATTTCTTTTGTTGCTAAATTGAATCTTAAGTTGTGTAATATTATCTATCTTTTCTTTTTCTTTTTGTTTATCTTCTTAATTTCTCATTTCCCGCGTATCCGTTCTTCTATCAATTGGTATCAGAGCATAGCTTAGTTTATTTCCAACAAATCTAGTCTTGGGATTTGCTCAACAACAAAAAATCCCCAAAATTCGAAAATAAGAAAAGAAAAAAAAAATTGTTTCAAATCCTCATTTGTTGTTGATTCTAGTGTTAGATTTGAGTTCCTTAGAGTTTTAGGGTTTCAAATCCGAAGTTTCGAGTCATTCCAAGTTGTTTCGAGATTTTCACCATTGTTGAGTTGAAGAACTTGAAGAACGTGAATATTTTGAGTGTTTTTAGGGTTATCTCAAGAGAGAGAAACTTGTGAGAGGCCTTTGGAAGGCTCTTGTTGATTCTTGTGTTGTTGAGAGGTTGGTTACTTAGGATTCGATTCCGTTGTGTTCAACTTATGAATTTGGTGTTTCTTTTGATGGTATTTGGAGGTCTTAGTTTTATATTACTTTTGTGCTAAATTGAATCTTAAGTTGTGTAATATTATCTATCTTTTCTTTTTCTTTTTGTTTATCTTCTTAATTCTCATTTCGCGTATCCGTTCTTCTATCAATTGGTATCAGAGCATAGCTTAGTTTATTTCCAACAAATCTAGTCTTGGGATTTGCTTCAACAACAAAAAATCCCCAAAATTCGAAAATAGAAAGAAAAAAAAATTGTTTCAAATCCTCATTTGTTGTTGATTCTAGTGTTAGATTTGAGTTCCTTAGAGTTTTAGGGTTTCAAATCCGAAGTTTCGAGTCATTCCAAGTTGTTTCGAGATTTTCACCATTGTTGAGTTGAAGAACTTGAAGAACGTGAACTGGGTCTTGTTGATTTGTGTGAAATTGGAGCTTCAAACCTATTGGGCTTTGTTCTACAAGTGCAGGGGAGCCTAGATCTAAAAATTGGAGTGAAAACAAGTTGATTTGAAGGTAGTTGAAATTTGAGTGTTCATAGTGTTCTTGAGCAACCATCAAATCTTCATAGGAAGAAGATGACTAAAAGTTGCATTTGATGCAAGTATTTTTCCCAAAGTTGTGAAAAGTTGTTTTTCTACCCAAAAAAGGAAAATTACTAGGTTGTGTGGGGCCATAAGAGTCAACAAATCCGAGGAATTGACCCAAAATTTGAAGAAGGACACGTACGCGACTGAATACAAGACCAACTCCATCGAGCTTCATGAAGATAGAGTCTTTGAACATCATGGGAGGTCCACATAGGATGGCCTTCAAGATATGGGAGATAGCTTGGATGGAAGGCTTCAAGAACGTCACATTCAAGATATGGAAGATAGCTTGGGAGGCTATTTGGAGAAGGAGACTATGTATGCAAAAGGGGCTAGTACTTAAATGCAAGCCTTTTCAAGTTTCACTTCCATGGAAGACATCCAAACAAGGTCCTTACTGAAGGGTACAATTGTAATAATGTAGTGTCTTCTTTATTTCATTAGTATAAATAGCTAGTATATTTATTTCATGAAGGAAGCTCTTGATGAATTATGAATATTTTGAGTGTTTTTAGGGTTATCTCAAGAGAGAGAAACTTGTGAGAGGCCTTTGGTAGGCTCTTGTTGATTCTAGTGTTGTTGAGAGGTTCGTTGCTTGGGATTCGATTTCCTTGAGGTCAACATAAGAATTTTGTGTTTCTTTTGATGATAATTTAGAGGTCTTAGTTTTATATAACTTTGGTTGCTAAATTGAATCTTAAGTTGCATCAAATTTTCTATCTTTTCTTT
The DNA here is from genome assembly GCF_019175385.1 of Lycium barbarum. Classification (NCBI taxonomy): domain Eukaryota; kingdom Viridiplantae; phylum Streptophyta; class Magnoliopsida; order Solanales; family Solanaceae; genus Lycium; species Lycium barbarum. Next base: position 77,547,632 of record NC_083341.1, read on the forward strand.
TCTTTTTGTTTATCTTCTTAATTTCTCATTTCCGCGTATGCGTTCTTCTATCAATTGGTATCAGAGCATTAGCTTAGGTTTATTCCAACAAATCTAGTCTTGGGATTTGCTTCAACAAAAAAAATCCCAAAATTCGAAAAATCAGAAAGAAAAAAAATTGTTTCAAATCCTCATTTGTTGTTGATTCTAGTGTTATATTTGAGTTCCTTAGAGTTTTAGGGTTTCAAATCCGAAGTTTCGAGTCATTCCAAGTTGTTTTGAGATTTTCACCATTGTTGAGTTGAAGAACTTGAAGAACGTGAGTGGGTCTTGTTGATTTGGGTGAAATTGGAACTTGAAACCTATTGGGCTTTGTTCTACAAGTGAAGGGAGCCTAGATCTAAAAATTGGAGTGAAAACAAGTTGATTTGAAGGTAGTTGAAATTTGAGTGTTCATAGTGTTCTTGAGCAACCATCAAATCTTCATAGGGAAGAAGATGACTAAAAGTTGCATTTGATGCAAGTATTTTTCCCAAAGTTGTGAAAAGTTGTTTTTCTACCCAAAAAGGAAATTACTAGGTTGTGTGGGGCCATAAGAGTCAACAAATCCGAGGAATTGACCCAAAATTTGAAGAAGGACACGTACGCGACTGATACAAGACCAACTCCATCGAGCTTCATGAAGATGGAGTCTTTGAACATCATGGGAGGTCTACATAGGATGGCCTTCAAGATATGGGAGATAGCTTGGATGGAAGGCTTCAAGAACGTCACATTCAAGATATGGAATATAGCTTGGGAGGCTATTTGGAGAAGGAGGCTATGTATGCAAAAGGGGCTAGTACTTAAATGCAAGCCTTTTCAAGTTTCACTTCCATGGAAGACATCCAAACAAGGCCCTTACTGAAGGGTACAATTGTAATAATGTAGTGTCTTCTTTATTTCACTAGTATAAATAGCTAGTATTTTTATTTCATGAAGGAAGCTTTTGATGAATTATGAATATTTTGAGTGTTTTTAGGTTATCTCAAGAGAGAGAAACTTGTGAGAGGCCTTTGGTAGGCCCTTGTTGATTCTTGTGTTGTTGAGAGGTTGGTTGCTTGGGATTCGATTCCCTTGAGGTCAACTTAAGAATTTGGTGTTTCTTTTGATTGTAATTTGGAGGTCTTAGTTTTATATAACTTTGGTTGCTAAATTGAATCTTAAGTTGCATCAAATTATCTATCTTTTCTTTTCTTTTTGTTTATCTTCTTAATTTCTCGTTTCCGCGTATCCGTTCTTGTATCAATTGGTGTCAGAGCTTAGCTTAGGTTTGTTCCAACAAATCTAGTCTTGGGTTTTGATTCAACAAAAAAAATCCCCAAATTCAAAATCAGAAAGAAAAAAAATTGTTTCAAATCCACGTTTGTTGTTGATTCTAGGTGTTAGATTTGAGTTCCTTAGAGTTTTAGCGTTTCAAATCCGAAGTTTTGAGTCATTCCAAGTTGTTTGACATTTTCACCATTGTTGAGTTGAAGAACATAAAGTGGGTCTTGTGATTTGGGTGAAATTGAACTTGAAAGCTATTGGGCTTTGTTCTACAAGTGAAAGGGAGCCTAGATCTAAAAATTGGAGTGAAAACAAGTTGATTTGAAGGTAGTTGAAATTTAGGGTTTCATAGTGTTCTTGAGCAACCATCAAATCTTCATAGGGAAGAAGATGACTAAAAGTTGCATTTGATGCAAGTATTTTTCCCAAAGTTGTGAAAAGTTGTTTTTCTACCCCAAAAAGGAAATTACTAGGTTGTGTGGGGCCATAAGAGTCAACAAATCCGAGGAATTGACCCAAAATTTGAAGAAGGACACGTACGCGACTAATACAAGACCAACTCCATCGAGCTTCATGAAGATAGAGTCTTTGAACATCATGGGAGGTCCACATAGGATGGCCTTCAAGATATGGGAGATAGCTTGGATGGAAGGCTTCAAGAACGTCACATTCAAGATATGGAAGATAGCTTGGGAGGCTATTTGGAGAAGGAGGCTATGTATGCAAAAGGGGCTAGTACTTAAATGCAAGCCTTTTCAAGTTTCACTTCCATGGAAGACATCCAAACAAGGCCCTTACTGAAGGGTACAACTGTAATAATGTAGTGTCTTCTTTATTTCATTAGTATAAATAGCTAGTATTTTTATTTCATGAAGGAAGCTTTTGATGAATTATGAATATTTTGAGTGTTTTTAGAGTTATCTCAAGAGAGAGAAACTTGTGAGAGGCCTTTGGAAGGCTCTTGTTGATTCTTGTGTTGTTGAGAGGTTGGTTGCTTGGGATTCGATTCCCTTGTGGTCAACTTAAGAATTTGGTGTTTCTTTTGATGGTAATTTGGAGGTCTTAGTTTTATATTACTTTTGTTGCTAAATTGAATCTTAAGTTGTGTAATATTATCGATCTTTTCTTTTCTTTTTGTTTATCTTCTTAATTTCTCATTTCTGCGTATCCGTTCATCTATCAATTGGTATCAGAGCATAGCTTAGTTTATTTCCAACAAATCTAGTCTTGGGATTTGCTTCAACAATAAAAAATCCCCAAAATTCGAAAATCAGAAAAGAAAAAAAATTGTTTCAAATCCTCATTTGTTGTTGATTCTAGTGTTAGATTTGAGTTCCTTAGAGTTTTAGGGTTTCAAATCCGAAGTTTCGAGTCATTCCAAGTTGTTTTGAGATTTTCACCATTGTTGAGTTGAAGAACTTGAAGAACGTGAAGTGGGTCTTGTTGATTTGGGTGAAATTGGAACTTGAAACCTATTGGGCTTTGTTCTACAAGTGCAGGGGAGCCTAGATCTAAAAATTGGAGTGAAAACAAGTTGATTTGAAGGTAGTTGAAATTTGAGTGTTCATAGTGTTCTTGAGCAACCATCAAATCTTCATAGGGAAGAAGATGACTAAAAGTTGCATTTGATGCAAGTATTTTTCCCAAAGTTGTGAAAAGTTGTTTTTCTACCCAAAAAGGAAATTACTAGGTTGTGTGGGGCCATAAGAGTCAACAAATCCGAGGAATTGACCCAAAATTTGAAGAAGGACACGTACGCGACTAATACAAGACCAACTCCATCGAGCTTCATGAAGATAGAGTCTTTGAACATCATGGGAGGTCCACATAGGATGGCCTTCAAGATATGGGAGATAGCTTGGATGGAAGGCTTCAAGAACGTCACATTCAAGATATGGAAGATAGCTTGGGAGGCTATTTGGAGAAGGAGGACTATGTATGCAAAAGGGGCTAGTACTTAAATGCAAGCCTTTTCAAGTTTCACTTCCATGGAAGACATCCAAACAAGGTCCCTTACTGAAGGGTACAATTGTAATAATGTAGTGTCTTCTTTATTTCATTAGTATAAATAGCTAGTATTTTATTTCATGAAGGAAGCTCTTGATGAATTATGAATATTTTGAGTGTTTTTAGGGTTATCTCAAGAGAGAGAAACTTGTGAGAGGCCTTTGGTAGGCTCTTGTTGATTCTAGTGTTGTTGAGAGGTTCGGTTGCTTGGGATTCGATTCCCTTGAGGTCAACATAAGAATTTGGTGTTTCTTTTGATGATAATTTAGGAGGTCTTAGTTTTATATACTTTGGTTGCTAAATTGAATCTTAAGTGTGCATCAAATTATCTATCTTTTCTTTTCTTTTTGTTTATCTTCTTAATTTCTCATTTCCGCGTATCCGTTCTTCTATCAATTGGTATCAGAGCATAGCTTAGGTTTATTTCCAACAAATCTAGTCTTGGGATTTGATTCAACAAAAAAAAAATCCCCAAAATTCGAAAATCAGAAAGAAAAAAAAATTGTTTCAAATCCTCAGTTTGTTGTTGATTCTAGGTGTTAGATTTGAGTTCCTTAGAGTTTTAGGGTTTCAAATCCGAAGTTTCGAGTCATTCCAAGTTGTTTTGACATTTTCACCATTGTTGAGTTGAAGAACTTGAAGAACGTAAAGTGGGTCTTGTTGATTTGGGTGAAATTGGAACTTGAAAGCCTATTGGGCTTTGTTCTACAAGTGAAAGGGAGCCTAGATCTAAAAATTGGAGTGAAAACAAGTTGATTTGAAGGTAGTTGAAATTTGAGTGTTCATAGTGTTCTTGAGCAACCATCAAATCTTCATAGGGAAGAAGATGACTAAAAGTTGCATTTGATGCAAGTATTTTTCCCAAAGTTGTGAAAAGTTGTTTTTCTACCCAAAAAGGAAATTACTAGGTTGTGTGGGGCCATAAGAGTCAACAAATCCGAGGAATTGACCCAAAATTTGAAGAAGGACACGTACGCGACTAATACAAGACCAACTCCATCGAGCTTCATGAAGATAGAGTCTTTGAACATCATGGGAGGTCCACATAGGATGGCCTTCAAGATATGGGAGATAGCTTGGATGGAAGGCTTCAAGAACGTCACATTCAAGATATGGAAGATAGCTTGGGAGGCTATTTGGAGAGGGAGGCTATGTATGCAAAAGGGGCTAGTACTTAAATGCAAGCCTTTTCAAGTTTCACTTCCATGGAAGACATCCAAACAAGGCCCTTACTGAAGGGTACAACTGTAATAATGTAGTGTCTTCTTCATTTCATTAGTATAAATAGCTAGTATTTTTATTTCATGAAGGAAGCTTTTGATGAATTATGAATATTTTGAGTGTTTTTAGAGTTATCTCAAGAGAGAGAAACTTGTGAGAGGCCTTTGGAAGGCTCTTGTTGATTCTTGTGTTGTTGAGAGGTTGGTTGCTTGGGATTCGATTCCCTTGAGGTCAACTTAAGAATTTAGTGTTTCTTTTCATGATAATTTAGAGGTCTTAGTTTTATATAACTTTGGTTGCTAAATTGAATCTTAAGTTGCGTCAAATTATCTATCTTTTCTTTTCTTTTTGTTTATCTTCTTGATTTCTCGTTTCCGCATATCCGTTCTTGTATCAATTGGTGTCAGAGCTTAGCTTAGGTTTGTTCCAACAAATCTAGTTTTGGGTTTTCATTCGACAAAAAAAAAAATCCCCAAAATTCGAAAATCAGAAAAAAAAAAATGTAGTTTCAAATCTTCGTTTGTTGTTGATTCTAGTGTTAGATTTGAGTTCCTTAGAGTTTTAGGGTTTCAAATCTGAAGTTTCGAGTCATTCCAAATTGTTTTGAGATTTTCACCGTTGTTGAGTTGAAGAACAAGAAGAACTTAAAGTGGGTCTTGTTTATTTGGGTGAAATTAGAACTTGAAACCTAATGGGCTTTGTTGTACAAGTGAAGGGGAGCCTAGATATTAAAATTGGAGTGAAGACGAGTTGATTTGAAGGTAGTTGAAATTTGGGAGTTCATAGTGTTCTTGAGCAACCATCAAATATTCATAGGGAAGAAGATGACTAAAATTTGCATTTGATGCAAGTATTTTTCCCAAAGTTGTGAAAAGTTGTTTTTCTATCCCAAAAAGGAAATTACTAGGTTATGTGGGGCCATAAGAGTCAACAAATCCGAGGAATTGACCCAATATTTGAAGAAGGACACGTACGCGACTGATACAAGACCAACTCCATCGAGCTTCATGAAGATAGAGTCTTTGAACATCATGGGAGGTCCACATAGGAAGGCCTTCAAGATATGGGAGATAGCTTGGATGGAAGGCTTCAACAACGTCACATTAAACATATGGAAGATAGCTTGGGAGGCTATTTGGAGAGGGAGGCTATGTATGCAAAAGGGGCTAGTACTTAAATGCAAGCCTTTTCAAGTTTCACTTCCATGGAAGACATCCAAACAAGGACCCTTACTGAAGGGTACAACTGTAATAATGTAGTGTCTTCTTTACTTCATTAGTATAAATAGCTAGTATTTGTATTTCATGAAGGAAGCTTTTGATGAATTATGAATATTTTGAGTGTTTTTAGAGTTATCTCAAGAGAGAGAAACTTGTGAGAGGGCTTTGGAAGGCTCTTGTTGATTCTTGTGTTGTTGAGAGGTTGTTTGCTTGGGATTCGATTCCCTTGTGTTCAACTTAAGAATTTGGTGTTTCTTTTGATGGTAATTTGGAGGTCTTAGTTTTATATTACTTTTGTTGCTAAATTGAATCTTAAGTTGTGTAATATTATCTATCTTTTCTTTTCTTTTTGTTTATCTTCTTAATTTCTCATTTCCGCGTATCCGTTCTTCTATCAATTGGTATCAGAGCATAGCTTAGTTTATTTCCAACAAATCTAGTCTTGGGATTTGCTTCAACAAAAAAAAATCCACAAAATTCGAAAATCAGAAAAGAAAAAAAAATTGTTTCAAATCCTCATTTGTTGTTGATTCTAGTGTTAGATTTGAGTTCCTTAGAGTTTTAGGGTTTCAAATCCGAAGTTTCGAGTCATTCCAAGTTGTTTTGAGATTTTCACCATTGTTGAGTTGAAGAACTTGAAGAACGTGAATATTTTGAGTGTTTTTAGGGTTATCTCAAGAGAGAGAAACTTGTGAGAGGCCTTTGGAAGGCTCTTGTTGATTCTTGTGTTGTTGAGAGGTTGGTTACTTAGGATTCGATTCCGTTGTGTTCAACTTAAGAATTTGGTGTTTCTTTTGATGGTAATTTGGAGGTCTTAGTTTTATATTACTTTTGTTGCTAAATTGAATCTTAAGTTGTGTAATATTATCTATCTTTTCTTTTCTTTTTGTTTATCTTCTTAATTTCTCATTTCCGCGTATCCGTTCTTCTATCAATTGGTATCAGAGCATAGCTTAGTTTATTTCCAACAAATCTAGTCTTGGGATTTGCTTCAACAACAAAAAATCCCCAAAATTCGAAAATGAGAAAAGAAAAAAAAATTGTTTCAAATCCTCATTTGTTGTTGATTCTAGTGTTAGATTTGAGTTCCTTAGAGTTTTAGGGTTTCAAATCCGAAGTTTCGAGTCATTCCAAGTTGTTTCGAGATTTTCACCATTGTTGAGTTGAAGAACTTGAAGAACGTGAACTGGGTCTTGTTGATTTGTGTGAAAATGGAGCTTCAAACCTATTGGGCTTTGTTCTACAAGTGCAGGGGAGCCTAGATCTAAAAATTGGAGTGAAAACAAGTTGATTTGAAGGTAGTTGAAATTTGAGTGTTCATAGTGTTCTTGAGCAACCATCAAATCTTCATAGGAAGAAGATGACTAAAAGTTGCATTTGATGCAAGTATTTTTCCCAAAGTTGTGAAAAGTTTTTTTTCTACCCAAAAAGGAAATTACTAGGTTGTGTGGGGCCATAAGAGTCAACAAATCTGAGGAATTGACCCAAAATTTGATGAAGGACACGTACGCGACTAATACAAGACCAACTCCATCGAGCTTCATGAAGATAGAGTCTTTGAACAATATGGGAGGTCCACATAGGATGGCCTTCAAGATATGGGAGATAGATTAGATGGAAGGCTTCAAGAACGTCACATTCAAGATATGGAAGATAGCTTGGGAGGCTATTTGGAGAAGGAGACTATGTATGCCAAAGGGGCTAGTACTTAAATGCAAGCCTTTTCAAGTTTCACTTCCATGGAAGACATCCAAACAAGGTCCTTACTGAAGGGTACAATTGTAATAATGTAGTGTCTTCTTTATTTCATTAGTATAAATAGCTAGTATATTTATTTCATGAAGGAAGCTCTTGATGAATTATGAATATTTTGAGTGTTTTTAGGGTTATCTCAAGAGAGAGAAACTTGTGAGAGGCCTTTGGTAGGCTCTTGTTGATTCTAGTGTTGTTGAGAGGTTCGTTGCTTGGGATTCGATTTCCTTGAGGTCAACATAAGAATTTTGTGTTTCTTTTGATGATAATTTAGAGGTCTTAGTTTTATATAACTTTGGTTGCTAAATTGAATCTTAAGTTGCATCAAATTTTCTATCTTTTCTTTTCTTTTTGTTTATCTTCTTAATTTCTCGTTTCCGCGTCTCCGTTCTTGTATCAATTGGTGTCAGAGCTTAGCTTAGGTTTGTTCCAACAAATCTAGTCTTGGGTTTTGATTCAACAAAAAAAAATCCCCAAAATCCAAAAATCAGAAAGAAAAAAAATTGTTTCAAATCCACGTTTGTTGTTGATTCTGGTGTTAGATTTGAGTTCCTTAGAGTTTTAGCGTTTCAAATCCGATGTTTTGAGTCATTCCAAGTTGTTTTGACATTTTCACCATTGTTGAGTTGAAGAACATAAAGTGGGTCTTGTTGATTTGGGTGAAATTGAAACTTGAAAGCTATTGGGCTTTGTTCTACAAGTGAAAGGGAGCCTAGATCTAAAAATTGGAGTGAAAACAAGTTGATTTGAAGGTAGTTGAAATTTGGGTATTCATAGTGTTCTTGAGCAACCATCAAATCTTCATAGGGAGGAAGATGACTAAAAGTTGCATTTGATGCAAGTATTTTTCCCAAAGTTGTGAAAAGTTTTTTTTCTACCCAAAAAGGAAATTACTAGGTTGTGTGGGGCCATAAGAGTCAACAAATCTGAGGAATTGACCCAAAATTTGATGAAGGACACGTACGCGACTAATACAAGACCAACTCCATCGAGCTTCATGAAGATAGAGTCTTTGAACAATATGGGAGGTCCACATAGGATGGCCTTCAAGATATGGGAGATAGATTAGATGGAAGGCTTCAAGAACGTCACATTCAAGATATGGAAGATAGCTTGGGAGGCTATTTGGAGAAGGAGACTATGTATGCCAAAGGGGCTAGTACTTAAATGCAAGCCTTTTCAAGTTTCACTTCCATGGAAGACATCCAAACAAGGTCCTTACTGAAGGGTACAATTGTAATAATGTAGTGTCTTCTTTATTTCATTAGTATAAATAGCTAGTATATTTATTTCATGAAGGAAGCTCTTGATGAATTATGAATATTTTGAGTGTTTTTAGGGTTATCTCAAGAGAGAGAAACTTGTGAGAGGCCTTTGGTAGGCTCTTGTTGATTCTAGTGTTGTTGAGAGGTTCGTTGCTTGGGATTCGATTTCCTTGAGGTCAACATAAGAATTTTGTGTTTCTTTTGATGATAATTTAGAGGTCTTAGTTTTATATAACTTTGGTTGCTAAATTGAATCTTAAGTTGCATCAAATTTTCTATCTTTTCTTTTCTTTTTGTTTATCTTCTTAATTTCTCGTTTCCGCGTCTCCGTTCTTGTATCAATTGGTGTCAGAGCTTAGCTTAGGTTTGTTCCAACAAATCTAGTCTTGGGTTTTGATTCAACAAAAAAAAATTCCCAAAATTCAAAAATCAGAAAGAAAAAAAAATTGTTTCAAATCCACGTTTGTTGTTGATTCTGGTGTTAGATTTGAGTTCCTTAGAGTTTTAGCGTTTCAAATCCGATGTTTTGAGTCATTCCAAGTTGTTTTGACATTTTCACCATTGTTGAGTTGAAGAACATAAAGTGGGTCTTGTTGATTTGGGTGAAATTGAAACTTGAAAGCTATTGGGCTTTGTTCTACAAGTGAAAGGGAGCCTAGATCTAAAAATTGGAGTGAAAACAAGTTGATTTGAAGGTAGTTGAAATTTGGGTATTCATAGTGTTCTTGAGAAACCATCAAATCTTCATAGGGAGGAAGATGACTAAAAGTTGCATTTGATGCAAGTAGTTTTCCCAAAGTTGTGAAAAGTTGTTTTTCTACCCCAAAAAGAAAAATACTAGGTTGTGTGGGGCCACAAGGGTGAGCTAATCCGCCGAATTGGCCTAAAATTTGAAGAAGGACACGTACGCGAGTGATACAAGACCAACTCCATCGAGCTTCATGAAGATGGAGTCTTTGAAGATCATGGGAGGTCTACATAGGATGGTCTTCAAGATATGGGAGATAGCTTGGATGGAAGGCTTCAAGAACGTCACATTCAAGATATGGAAGGTAGCTTGGGAGGATATTTCGAGAAGGCGGCTATGTATGCAAAAGGGGCTAGTACTTAAATGCAAGCCTTTTCAAGTTTCACTTCCATGGAAGACATCCAAACAAGGTCCTTACTGAAGGGTACAATTGTAATAATGTAGTGTCTTCTTTATTTCATTAGTATAAATAGCTAGTATATTTATTTCATGAAGGAAGCTCTTGATGAATTATGAATATTTTGAGTGTTTTTAGGGTTATCTCAAGAGAGAGAAACTTGTGAGAGGCCTTTGGTAGGCTCTTGTTGATTCTAGTGTTGTTGAGAGGTTCGTTGCTTGGGATTCGATTCCCTTGAGGTCAACATAAGAATTTTGTGTTTCTTTTGATGATAATTTAGAGGTCTTAGTTTTATATAACTTTGGTTGCTAAATTGAATCTTAAGTTGCATCAAATTTTCTATCTTTTCTTTTCTTTTTGTTTATCTTCTTAATTTCTCGTTTCCGCGTCTCCGTTCTTGTATCAATTGGTGTCAGAGCTTAGCTTAGGTTTGTTCCAACAAATCTAGTCTTGGGTTTTGATTCAACAAAAAAAAATCCCCAAAATTCAAAAATCAGAAAGAAAAAAAATTGTTTCAAATCCACGTTTGTTGTTGATTCTGGTGTTAGATTTGAGTTCCTTAGAGTTTTAGCGTTTCAAATCCGATGTTTTGAGTCATTCCAAGTTGTTTTGACATTTTCACCATTGTTGAGTTGAAGAACATAAAGTGGGTCTTGTTGATTTGGGTGAAATTGAAACTTGAAAGCTATTGGGCTTTGTTCTACAAGTGAAAGGGAGCCTAGATCTAAAAATTGGAGTGAAAACAAGTTGATTTGAAGGTAGTTGAAATTTGGGTAATCATAGTGTTCTTGAGCAACCATCAAATCTTCATAGGGAGGAAGATGACTAAAAGTTGCATTTGATGCAAGTAGTTTCCCAAAGTTGTGAAAAGTTGTTTTTCTACCCCAAAAAGAAAAATACTAGGTTGTGTGGGGCCACAAGGGTGAGCTAATCCGCCGAATTGGCCTAAAATTTGCAGAAGGACACGTACGCGAGTGATACAAGACCAACTCCATCGAGCTTCATGAAGATGGAGTCTTTGAAGATCATGGGAGGTCTACATAGGATGGTCTTCAAGATATGGGAGATAGCTTGGATGGAAGGCTTCAAGAACGTCACATTCAAGATATGGAAGGTAGCTTGGGAGGATATTTCGAGAAGGCGGCTATGTATGCAAAAGAGGCTAGTACTTAAATGCAAGCCTTTTCAAGTTTCACTTCCATGGAAGACATCCAAACAAGTCCCTTCTGAAGGGTACAATTGTAATAATGTAGTGTCTTCTTTATTTCATTAGTATAAATAGCTAGTATTTTTATTTCATGAAGGAAGCTCTTGATGAATTATGAATATTTTGAGTGTTTTTAGGGTTATCTCAAGAGAGAGAAACTTGTGAGAGGCCTTTGGTAGGCTCTTGTTGATTCTTGTGTTGTTGAGAGGTTGGTTGCTTGGGATTCGATTCCCTTGTGGTCAACTTAAGAATTTGGTGTTTCTATTCATGGTAATTTGGAGGTCTTAGTTTTATATTACTTTTGTTGCTAAATTGAATCTTAAGTTGTGTAATATTATCTATCTTTTCTTTTCTTTTTGTTTATCTTCTTAATTTCTCATTTCTGCGTATCCGTTCTTCTATCAATTGGTATAAGAGCATAGCTTAGTTTATTTCCAACAAATCTAGTCTTTGGATTTGCTTCAACAATAAAAAACCCCCAAAATTCGAATATGAGAAAAGAAAAAAAAATGTTTCAAATCCTCATTTGTTGTTGATTCTAGTGTTACATTTGAGTTCCTTAGAGTTTTAGGGTTTCAAATCCGAAGTTTCGAGTCTTTCCAAGTTGTTTTGAGATTTTCACCATTGTTGAGTTGAAGAACTTGAAGAACGTGAAGTGGGTCTTGTTGATTTGGGTGAAATTGGAACTTGAAACCTATTGGGCTTTGTTCTACAATTGCAGGGGAGCCTAGATCTAAAAATTGGAGTAAAAACAAGTTGATTTTAAGGTAGTTGAAATTTTAGTGTTCATAGTGTTCTTGAGCAACCATCAAATCTTCATAGGGAAGAAGATGACTAAAAGTTGCATTTGATGCAAGTATTTTTCCCAAAGTTGTGAAAAGTTGTTTTTCTACCCCAAAAAGGAAATTACAAGGTTGTGTGGGGCCATAAGAGTCAACAAATCCGAGGAATTGACCCAAAAATTGAAGAAGGACACGTACGCGACTGATACAAGACCAACTCCATCGAGCTTCATGAAGATAGAGTCTTTGAACATCATGGGAGGTCCACATAGGATGGCCTACAAGATATGGGAGAAAGCTTGGATGGAAGGCTTCAAGAATGTCACATTCAAGATATGAAAGATAGCTTGGGAGGCTATTTGGAGAGGGAGGCTATGTATGCAAAATGGGCTAGTACTTAAATGCAAGCCTTTTCAAGTTTTACTTCCATGGAAGACATCCAAACAAGGCCCTTACTGAAGGGTACAACTGTAACAATGTAGTGTCTTCTTCATTTCATTAGTATAAATAGCTAGTATTTTTATTTCATGAAGGAAGCTTTTGATGAATTATGAATATTTTGAGTGTTTTTAGGGTTATCTCAAGAGAGAGAAACTTGTGAGAGGCCTTTGGTAGGCTCTTGTTGATTCTTGTGTTGCTAAGAGGTTGGTTGCTTGGGATTCGATTCCCTTGAGGTCAACTTAAGAATTTGGTGTTTCTTTTCATGATAATTTAGAGGTCTTAGTTTTATATAACTTTGGTTGCTAAATTGAATCTTAAGTTGCGTCAAATTATCTATCTTTTCTTTTCTTTTTGTTTATCTTCTTGATTTCTCGTTTCCGCATATCCGTTCTTGTATCAATTGGTGTCAGAGCTTAGCTTAGGTTTGTTCCAACAAATCTAGTTTTGGGTTTTCATTCGACAAAAAAAAAATCCCCAAAATTCGAAAATCAGAAAAAAAAGATGTAGTTTCAAATCATCGTTTGTTGTTGATTCTAGTGTTAGATTTGAGTTCCTTAGAGTTTTAGGGTTTCAAATCTGAAGTTTCGAGTCATTCCAAATTGTTTTGAGATTTTCACCGTTGTTGAGTTGAAGAACAAGAAGAACTTAAAGTGGGTCTTGTTTATTTGGGTGAAATTAGAACTTGAAACCTAATGGGCTTTGTTGTACAAGTGAAGGGGAGCCTAGATATTAAAATTGGAGTGAAGACGAGTTGATTTGAAGGTAGTTGAAATTTGGGAGTTCATAGTGTTCTTGAGCAACCATCAAATATTCATAGGGAAGAAGATGACTAAAATTTGCATTTGATGCAAGTATTTTTCCCAAAGTTGTGAAAAGTTGTTTTTCTATCCCAAAAAGGAAATTACTAGGTTATGTGGGGCCATAAGAGTCAACAAATCTGAGGAATTGACCCAATATTTGAAGAAGGACACGTACGCGACTGATACAAGAACAACTCCATCGAGCTTCATGAAGATGAAGTCTTTGAACATCTTGGGAGGTCCACATAGGATGGCCTTCAAGATATGGGAGATAGCTTGGATTGAAGGCTTCTAAAACGTCACATTGAAGATATGGAATATAGTTTGGGAGGCTATTTGGAGAAGGAGGCTATGTATGCAAAATGGGCTAGTTCTTAAATGCAAGCCTTTTCAAGTTTCACTTCCGTGGAAGACATCCAAACAGGGCCCTTACTGAAGGGTACAATTGCAATAATGTAGTGTCTTCTTTATTTCACTAGTGTAAATAGCTAGTTTTTTTTATTTCATGAAGGAAGCTTTTGATGAATTATGTATATTTTGAGTGTTTTTAGTGATATCTCAAGAGAGAGAAACTTGTGAGAGGCCTTTGGTAGGCTCTTGTTGATTCTTGTGTTGTTGAGAGGTTGGTTGCTTGGGATTCGATTCCCTTGAGGTCAACTTAAGAATTTAGTGTTTCTTTTGATGGTAATTTGGAGGTCTTAGTTTTATATTACTTTTGTTGCTAAATTGAATCTTAAGTTGTGTAAAATTATCTATCTTTTTTTTTATCTTCTTGATTTCTCGTTTCCGCGTATCTGTTCTTTTATCAATTGGTATCAGAGCATAGCTTAGTTTATTTCCAACAAATCTAGTCTTGGGATTTGCTTCAAATTTGAAGAAGCACACGTTCGCGACTAATACAAGACCAACTCCATCGAGCTTTGTGAAGATGGAGTCTTTGAACATCATGGGAGGTCCACATAGGAAGGCCTTCAAGTTATGGGAGATAGCTTGGATGGAAGGCTTCAAGAACGTCACATTCAAGATATGGAAGATAGCTTGGGAGGCTATTTGGAGAAGGAGGCTATGTATGCAAAAGTGGCTAGTACTTAAATACAAGCCTTTTCAAGTTTCACTTCCATGGAAGACATCCAAACAAGGCCCTTACTGAAGGGTACAATTGTAATAATGTAGTGTCTTCTTTATTTCATTAGTATAAATAGCTTGTATTTTTATTTCACGAGGGAAGCTCTTGATAAATTATGAATATTTTGAGTGTTTTTAGGGTTATCTCAAAAGAGAGAAACTTGTGAGAGGCCTTTGGTAAGCTCTTGTTGATTCTATTGTTATTGAGAGGTTGAATGCTTGGGATTCGATTCCCTTGAGGTCTACTTAAGAATTTGGTGTTTTTTTAATGATAATTTAGAGGTCTTAGTTTTATATAACTTTGGTTGCTAAATTGAATCTTAAGTTGCGTCAAATTATCTATCATTTCTTTTCTTTTTGTTTATCTTCTTAATTTCTCGTTTCCGCATATCCGTCTTGTATCAATTGGTGTCAGAGCTTAGCTTAGGTTTGTTCCAACAAATCTAGTCTTAGGTTTTGATTCAACAAAAAAAAATCCCCAAAATTCGAAAATCAGAAAGAAAACAAATTGTTTCATATCCACGTTTCTTGTTGATTCTAGTGTTAGATTTGAGTTCCTTAGAGTTTTAGGGTTTCAAATCCGAAGTTTTAAGTCATTCGAAGTTGTTTTGACATTTTCACCATTGTTGAGTTGAACAACTTGAAGAACCTAAAGTGGGTCTTGTTGATTTGGGTGAAACTGCAACTTGAAAGCTATTGGGCTTTGTTTTACAAGTGAAGGGGAGCCTAGATCTGAAAATTGGAGTGAAAACAAGTTGATTTGAAGGTAGTTGAAATTTGGGTGTTCATAGTGTTCTTTAGCAACCTTCAAATCTTCATAGGGAAGAAGATGACTAAAAATTGCATCATATCCAAGTATTTTTCCCAAAGTTGTGAAAAGTTGTTTTTCTACCCCAAAAAGGAAATTACTAGGTTGTGTGGGGCCATAAGAGTCAACAAATCCGAGCAATTGACCCAAAATTTGAAGAAGGACACGTACGCGAATGATACATGACCAACTCCATCGAGCTTCATGAAGATGGAGTCTTTGAACATCATGGGAGGTCCACATAGGATGGCCTTCAAGATATGGGAGATATCTTGGATAGAAGGCTTCAAGAACGTCACATTCAAGACATTGAAGATAGCTTGGGAGGCTATTTGGAGAAGGAGGCTATGTATGCAAAAGGGTCTAGTACTTAAATGCAAGCCTTTTCAAGTTTCACTTCCATAGAAGACATCCAAACAAGGCCCTTACTGAACGGTACAATTGTAATAATGTAGTGTCTTCTGTATTTCATTAGAATAAATAGCTAGTATTTTTATTTCTTGAAGGAAGCTCTTGATGAATTATGAATATTGTGAGTATTTTTAGGGTTATCTCAAGAGAGAGAAACTTGTGAAAGGCCTTTGGTAGGCTCTTGTTGATTCTAGTGTTGGTGAGAGGTTCGTTGCTTGGGATTCGATTCCCTTAAGGTCAACTTAAGAATTTGGTGTTTCTTTTGATGATATTTAGAGGTCTTAGTTTTATATAACTTTGGTTGCTAAATTGAATCTTAAGTTGCGTCAAATTATCTATCATTTCTTTTCTTTTTGTTTATCATCTTAATTTCTCGTTTCCGCGTATTCGTTCTTGTCTCAATTGGTGTCAGAGCTTAGCTTAGGTTTGTTCCAACAAATCTAGTCTTGGGTTTTGATTCAATAAAAAAAAATCCCCAAAATTCAAAAATCAGAAAGAAAAAAATTTGTTTCATATCCACGTTTCTTGTTAATTCTAGTGTTAGATTTGAGTTCCTTAGAGTTTTAGGGTTTCAAATCCGAAGTTTCGAGTCATTCCAAGTTGTTTTAACATTTTCACCATTGTTGAGTTGAAGAACTTGTAGAACTTGAAGTGGGTCTTGTTGATTTGGGTGAAATTAGAACTTGAAACCTATTGGGCTTTGCTGTACAAGTGAAGGGGAGCCAAGATCTTAACATTGGAGTGAAGACAAGTTGATTTGAAGGTAGTTGAAATTTTGGAGTTCATACTGTTCTCGAGCAACCTTAAAATCTTCATTGGGAAGAAGATGACTGAAAGTTGCATTTGATCCAATTATTTTTCCCAAAGTTGTGAAAAGTTGTTTTTCTACCCCAAAAAGAAAAATACTAGGTTGTGTGGGGCCACAAGGGTGAGCTTATCCGCCGAATTGGCCTAAAATTTGAAGAAGGACACGTACGCGAGTGATACAAGACCAACTCCATCGAGCTTCATGAAGATGGAGTCTTTGAAGATCATAGGAGGTCTACATAGGATGGTCTTCAAGATATGGGAGATAGCTTGGATGGAAGGCTTCAAGAACGTCACATTCAAGATATGGAAGGTAGCATGGGAGGATATTTCGAGAAGGCGGCTATGTATGCAAAAGGGGCTAGTACTTAAATGCAAGCCTTTTCAAGTTTCACTTCCATGGAAGACATCCAAACAAGGCCCTTACTGAAGGGTATAATTGTAATAATGTAGTGTCTTCTTTATTTCATTAGTATAAATAGCTAGTATTTTTATTTCATGAAGGAAGCTTTTGATGAATTAAGAATTTGGTGTTTCTATTGATGATAATTTAGAGGTCTTAGTTTTATATAACATTGGTTGCTAAATTGAATCTTAAGATGCGTCAAATTATCTATCTTTTCTTTTCTTTTTGTTTATCTTGTTAATTTCTTGTTTCCGCGTATCCATTCTTGTATCAATTGGTGTCAGAGCTTAGCTTAGGTTTGTTCAAAAAATCTGGACTTGGGTTTTGATTCAACTAAAAAGAAAACCCCAAAATTCGATAATCAGAAAAAACAAAATTGTTTCAAATCCTCGTTTGTTGTTTATTCTAGTGTTAGATTTGAGTTCCTTAGAGTTTTAGGGTTTCAAATCCGAAATTTCGTGTCATTCCAAGTTGTTTTGAGATTTTCACCATTGTTGAGTTGAAGAACTTGACGAGGGTCTTGTTGAATTGGGTGAAATTGGAACTTGAAACCTATTGGGCTTTGTTCTACAAGTGCAGAGGAGCCTAGATCTAAAAATTGGAGAGAAAACAAGTTGATTTGAATGTAGTTGAAATTTGAGTGTTCATAGTTGCATTTGATCCAAGTATTTTTCCCAGAGTTGTCAAAAGTTGTTTTTCTACCCCAAAAAGAAAAATACTAGGTTGTGTGGGGCCACAAGGGTCACCAAATCCGCGGAATTAGCCAAACATTTGAAGAAGGACACGTACGTGAATGATACAAGACCAACTCCATCGAGCTTCATGAAGATGGAGTCTTTGAACATCATGGGAGGTCCACATAGGATGGCCTTCAAGATATGGGAGATAGCTTGGATAGAAGGCTTCAAGAACGTCACATTCAAGATATGGAAGATAGCTTGGGAGGCTATTTGGAGAAGGAGGTTATGTATGCAAAAGGGGCTAGTACTTAAATGCAAGTCTTTTCAATTTTCACTTCCATGGAAGACATCCAAATAAGGCCCTTACTGAAGGGTACAATTGTAATAATGTAGTGTCTTCATTATTTCATTAGTATAAATAGCTAGTAT
Source organism: Lycium barbarum (assembly GCF_019175385.1). NCBI lineage: Eukaryota > Viridiplantae > Streptophyta > Magnoliopsida > Solanales > Solanaceae > Lycium > Lycium barbarum. The sequence goes on from NC_083341.1 coordinate 77,565,425, forward strand.
TTTTATTTCATTAAGGAAGATTTTGATGAATTATGAATATTTTGAGTGTTTTTAGGGTTATCTCAAGAGAGAGAAACTTGTGAGAGTCCTTTGGTAGGCCCTTGTTGATTCTTGTGTTGTTGAGAGGTTGGTTGTTTGGGATTCGATTCCCTTGAGCTCAACTTAAGAATTTGGTGTTTCTTTTGATGATAATTTAGAGGTCTTAGTTTTACATAACTTTGGTTGCTAAATTGAATCTAAAGTTGTGTCAAATTATCTATCTTTTTCTTTTCTTTTTGTTTATCTTCTTAATTTCTCGTTTCCGCGTGTCCGTTCTTGTATCATTTGGTATCAGAGCTTAGCTTAGGTTTGTTCCAACAAATCTAGTTTTTGGTTTTTATTCGACAAAAAAAATCCCAAAAATTCGAAAATCAGAAAGAAAAATTTGTTTCAAATCCTCGTTTGTTGTTGATTCTAGTGTTAGATTTGAGGTCCTTAGAGTTTTAGGGTTTCAAATCCGAAGTATCGAGTCATTCCAAGTTGTTTTGAGATTTTCACCATTGTTGAGTTGAAGAACTTGTAGAACTTGAAGTGGGTCTTGTTGATTTGGGTGAAATTAGAACTTGAAACCAATTGGGCTTTGTTGTACAAGTGAAGGGGAGCCTAGATCTTAAAATTGGAGTGAAGACAAGTTGATTTGAAGGTAGATGAAATTTTGGAGTTCATACTGTTCTCGAGCAACCTTAAAATCTTCATTGGGAAGAAGATGACTGAAAATTGCATTTGATCCAATTATTTTTCCCAAAGTTGTGACAAGTTGTTTTTCTACCCCAAAAAGAAAAATACTTGGTTTGTGGGGCCACAAGGGTTAGCTAATCCGCCGAATTGGCCTAAAATTTGAAGAAGGACACGTACGCGAGTGATACAAGACCAACTCCATCGAGCTTCATGAAGATGGAGTCTTTGAACATCATGGGAGGTCCACGTAGGATGGCCTTCAAGATATGGGAGATAGCTTGGATGGAAGGCTTCAAGAATGTCACATTCAAGATATGGAAGATCGCTTAAAAGGCTATTTGGAGAAGAAGGCTATGTATGCAAAAGGGGCTAGTACTTAAACGCAAGCCTTTTCAAGTTTCACTTCCATGGAAGACATCCAAACAAGACCCTTACTGAAGGGTACAATTGTAACAATGTAGTGTCTTCTTTACTTCATTAATATATATAGCTAGTATTTTAATTTCATGAAGGAAACTTTTGATGAATTATTAATATTTTAGTGCTTTTAGGGTTATCTCAAGAGGGAGAAACTTGTGAGAGGCCTTTGATAGGCCCTTGTTGATTCTTGTGTTGTTTAGAGGTTGGTTGCTTGGGATTAGAATCCCTTGAGGTCAACTTAAGAATTTGGTGTTTCTTTTAATTGTAATTTGGAGGTCTTAGTTTTATACAACTTTGGTTGCTAAATTGAATCTTAAGTTGTGTAAAATTATATATCTTTTCTTTTCTTTTTGTTTATCTTCTTAATTTCTCATTTCCGCGTATCCGTTCTTCTATCAATTGGTATCAGAGCATAGCTTAGTTTATTTCCAACAAATCTAAAAAAATCCCCAAAATTCGAAAATCAGTAAAGAAAAAAAATAGTTTCAAATCCTCATTTGTTGTTGATGCTAGTGTTAGATTTGAGTTCCTTAGAGTTTTAGGGTTTCAAATCCGAAGTTTCGAGTCATTCAGAGTTGTTTTCAGATTTTCACCATTGTTGAGTTGAAGAACTTGAAGAACGTGATGTGGGTCTTGTTGATTTGGGTGAAATTGGAACTTGAAACCTATTGGGGTTTGTTCTAAAAGTGAAGGGGAGCCTAGATCTGAAAATTGGAGTGAAAACAGGTTCATTTGAAAGTAGTTGAAATTTGAGTGTTCATAGTGTTCTTGAGCAACCTTCAAATCTTCATAGGGAAGAAGATGACTAAAAGTTGCATTTGATCCAAGTATTTTTCCCAAAGTTGTGAAAAGTTGTTTTTCTACCTAGAAAGGAAACTACTAGGTTGTGTGGGGCCATAAGAGTCATCAAATCCGAGGAATTGGCCCAAAATTTGAGGAAGGACACGTACGCGAGTGATACAAGACCAACTCCATCGAGCTTCATGAAGATGGAGTCTTTGAAGATCATAGGAGGTCGACATAGGATGGTCTTCAAGATATGGGAGATAGCTTGGATGGAAGGCTTCAAGAACGTCACATTCAAGATATGGAAGGTAGCATGGGAGGATATTTCGAGAAGGCGGCTATGTATGCAAAAGGGGCTAGTACTTAAATGCAAGCCTTTTCAAGTTTCACTTCCATGGAATACATCCAAACAAGGCCCTTACTGAACGGTATAATTGTAATAATGTATTGTCTTCTTTATTTCATTAGTATAAATAGCTAGTATTTTTTTTCTTGAAGGAAGCTTTTGATGAATTATGAATATTTTGAGTGTTTTTAGGTTTATCTCAAGAGAGAAAAACTTGTGAGAGGTATTTGGTAGGCTCTTGTTGATTCTAGTGTTATTGAGAGGTTGGTTGCTTGGGATTCGATTCCCCTGAGGTCAACTTAATAATTTGGTGTTTCTTTTGATGATAATTTAGAGGTCTTAGTTTTATATAACTTTGGTTGCTAAATTGAATCTTAAGTTGCGTCAAATTATCTATCATTTCTTTTCTTTTTGTTTATCTTCTTAATTTCTCGTTTCCGCGTATCCGTTCTTGTATCAATTTGTGACAGAGCTTAGCTTAGGTTTGTTCCAACAAATCTAGTCTTGGGTTTTGATTCAACAAAAAAAAATCCCCAAAATTCGAAAATCAGAAAGAAAAAAAATTGTTTCAAATCCACGTTTCTTGTTGATTCTAGTGTTAGATTTGAGTTCCTTAGAGTTTTAGGGTTTCAAATCCGAAGTTTCGAGTCATTCAGAGTTGTTTTGAGATTTTCACCATTGTTGAGTTGAAGAACTTGAAGAACGTGAAGTAAGTCTTGTTGATATAGGTGAAATTGGAACTTGAAACCTATTGGGCTTTGTTGTACAAGTGAAGGGGAGCCTAGATCTTAAAATTTGAGTGAAGACAAGTTGATTTAAAGGTAGCTGAAATTTTGGAGTTCATACTGTTCTCGAGCAACCTTCAATTCTTCATAGGGAAGAAGATGACTGAAAATTGCATTTGATCCAATTATTTTTCCCAAAGTTGTGAAAAGTTGTTTTTCTACCCCAAAAAGAAAAATACTAGGTTGTGTGGGGCCACAAGTGTAACACCTCGTAGCTTCGGGCGAAAGTTTGACTCATAAGATGATAATATAATGGAACCAATATGAGGGGTATAGGAAGTGTTTTGGTAACCAATTAAGTCATAAGAAAAGCCTTTGGGCAAAGAAAAGTGGGAAGCCACTCTACGGGGCATGTTTGCATGTGAGTTTATAGAAGGTCTTACTTCCAACGACCAGAACCCCTTTAGTAATTGAGAATTTGGGAAAACTTCCTTGCTGAAAGTTGTAGCCCTTTGAAATTTCTTTCCAACGGTATATTATGGGTTTTGAACGGAGCTATGCACAAAAGGTTATGGCCATTTTACGACAGACTGTTCGGCATAATATCACCCTCTGTCACACTTTGCGGCGCAAGATGCGGCCCGCAAACACGACATGCGGCCCCGCAGTTTCGCCGCAAAGTGTGCCAGAGAGATTTTGTCCAGAATTTTCTGGACTACTTTAAATAAGACCCAACTCGACCAAAATCATATTTTTCATCATTCTTGGTCAAGAAAACCTCTAAAATACTCTCTAACATTCATCCACAAGAAAATTCAAGGGAAATCCATGATCAATAACACCAAATCCATGAACCCAAGTGTTATATCCCGTATTTTTGAACGTCAGATTAATTGCTGAGGTGGGACCCACACATCGAGATTTTTTTGGGACATCTGAAAATTCATATGAATCACATATGAGAAGTTAAACACAACTCAAGAAGGACCCTTGGGCCAAATCAAAGTGGAAGTCCTCCAAACGAATATTTTAAGAAAACGTTTTCGGGTGATCTGACTTCTAGGAGCAAAAACGGTATTATAAGTTTGGAATTTGGAAAAGTACCAAGAAATATAAGTTGTAGATAATTGAATTAGCTTTCCAACCATAGGTCTTGGATCCCCAGGTGACATCGGTACAAGGAGATATGGACGTTTTAAGGTCGAAAGGTCAGTGGGCTAGGCCCAACTCGGGACCAAACCGAGTTGGCCCAAAAAAATCAAAACAAAAATAAGTGGGCTAAGGTTTGGGCCTTGTTTGGCCGTCCATTTGGTGTGGGCTTAAGCCCACATCAAGGTTAATGAGTAAATAAAGAGATGACCAAGTCATCTTTTTCATCAAACTCTCTAGAATTTTCAAGAAAGTAAGAACAAGAAAAGAAGGAGAAAAACTTGAAGGCCATTTCGGCCAAGATCAAAAACCAACAAGAAAATTGATAAAAATTCTTCAAAAATCATTTTCTACCAAGTAAAGGGTGATTAACAAGGTGGAGTTGTTGTTGGAGCAAGAAAAATTCAAAATCATACAAGTTGTCAAGTTGTAGTCAAGTGAGAAGTTGAAGAAGAAAGGTGAGTTTTGATCTTGTTTTATGTGTTATATATGGTTTATATGTGTTGTAGTATGCTAAAATGGATGAAATTCATGGAGGAAAGAAATATAGTACATGGCCGTGTGTATGTATATATGTGTAGGACTCATGCTTCAATTATTTTAATTAGTGTTTGGTTGTTATTGTTGTGAATGATATGTGGAAAATGGAAGTTGAATGAATTTTGAGAAGTTGTAGTGTGTATGTTGGTGTTGGCCGTGTGGTTATGGTGAAAAAATGGAAGAGAATGAGTCCATTTTATTTAGTATTTTGTTTGTTGTTATGTTGTGGACTCTATATTGCTAATGAATGTCTAGGAACCTTAGTGAAGTTGAAGTAGGTGGAGGTTTGTTTTAGAAGTTGTGTAAAGTGAATGTAATGTTCTTGCATGCATGGAAGGTAATGTGGTTAGTATGATGTTGTTGGAATATAGATTATGAGGTTGTTATTGTTTTCATTAAAGTTAGAAAGTTTTTGGAAGAAGTAGTAAGTTGATTGAATATGGAAGTTGTTAGTATTGTTGTTGTTGGAATTGTGGTTGATATTTTGACCGGGTTTGAATTCCCGGGATTGTTGTTGATTGAAATTAGCCAAGTTGAACTTGGTGGGATGGAGTATTTATAGGGGAAGTGCTGCCGAAATTTCGGTAGCCAAATGTTTCCTTAAGATTCTAACTCTAAGTACCCTAATAAGAGTTTTGATAAACATGACCAATTTGCAGATTTTGACGAGATTGCGACGTGAATTTGGAATAGCAAAAGGAGCGGAAAGAGGTATGTAAGGCTTCACTCTTCTTTCTATGGCATGTCTTAGATGTAATAAGTCGGGTACGAGCCTCGGGGACAACCCTAGCCCCCGGAATCCGCACCTAAAGTTTTCCACTTTTTGTTCAATAGAATTGAACTAGAACGTGTGCAAATGATGGAAAGACCTCTTAAACCCTTAGAACTTGCACGAGTGGGACTCGATTACCCTAGAACCATCACAAGTAATGACATGACACGTAATATATGTAAATAACATACGCCACCCCATCCGGCCCGAGGTGGGCCCGCTACTCTCGGATTTTTCCTTACAGTGTTGCTTGACTTATTAGAAGTGAATCCAAATGTCACGCCCCGAACCTGGGCCTGGACGTAACACGGCACCCGGTGCCTGACTGCATGTGACCGAGCGAACCAACTGGCTGACTGAATCAACATGTGATATCAAAACATAACTGAATGTGGAAACAATTAAACACATGCTGATATACTAAAGGTCTGACTGAAATCATAATGCGGAAATACTTAGACAATCTGAAATATATCTGAAAGTAGCTAACATGGCTAAACCAAAACAACTGAATGACTAAGTATAACTGTCTACAAGGCTAACATAACAAATATCTGACTATCTGAACTGTGTCTATGAAGCCTCTAAGAGTACTGAATAATAAAACTGCCTATAAACTGAATTAACTAGATAGATGACAACGCCCCGAAGGAATTTGGGGCTCACCAGTAGCTGATACGTACACTCCTAAATAGCTGAGTCGTCAACCTGTATATCGTTGCCTGCATCGCGAGATGCAGGCCCCCAAGCAAATAAAAAGGGACATCAGTACATTTGAATTGTACTGGTATGTAAAGCAACTGAAGCAATAAAATACTGGAACTGAAACTGAAACTGATAACTGTAACTGTACTAAACAGGAAAGCAAGAAGCTGAAGTACTCCCTGTTCTGAATGAAGAATCACCTGTAAAACTGTAAATATAACTGTGGCCTGGGGCCCAAATAATGTGCACAAAAACTGTGGCCTCTGGCCCAAGCAATACGTATGCATAAACTGTGGCCTAGGGCCCAAAAGTACAGATACAGGTGTTCAACATTAACAATTTACAAAACTGAGACTGGCTATATCTGATAGCATGATAACTGTTTCTGATTATGGGACTCTTGCAAATAACTGGTTATACACTGACTGAGACTCATGTGATAATAATGCATAAGTCTATAAAGATTACGTGTTGAGTTCATGATGTTCAAAGTGACAACCATGAACGAATTCTGTAACTGCAACCTTAGAAGATAACAGTTCTATATCATATCATGAAACTAGGGCTAAACTATATTCTGAGTCAAATTGCTAACAAGTATGAAGAATGAGGCGTAGGGAGAATTATGAACATTCCCTAACGTAGATAGTTAGCCTCACATACCTTAATTCCAGCCTTTGAGCGTAATACAATGTTCGTCACCCCTTTCAACTTTGATCTATAGCAATACAAGTCAAAGGGATTCTATATTAGCAATAATATTCATGATTTGGTCATCTAAGCATTTTATCAAACACGTAGTGGGCATAAAGCTTCACAATCTCCATTAATGGTGTTTCTTCACCCAATTCCCATTCTATTACTTCTAGGTGATTCTACAATCTCAATTAGGTGTAATAACGTCATTCTTCATCACCCACATGAATACAACAATCCCAAATCAACAATCCAAAACTCTAGCATAATTCATATAATTTCCTTTATCAAACCCATTTGTTATTCTCCCAAGAATTCATCAATTCTCAACTATAAATGATTTGAGAGTAGGAATATTACCTTTTGTGAGCATCCACCACGAAATCAACTTCCAAAGTTTGATTTGTAGCTTAGAACGACGGCAAGAACTTGTACTACACTTTATCCTTCACGAGCCTTGGGATTTGAGGCCTTCAACTTGTTGGATCCTCTCCTTTCTCTCTCTAACTATCCTTTCTCTCTCTCTAAAATCTGAAAATATGAGGGAAGGAGGCTACTAGGGTTGGACATTTCCCTTAAATATTAAGTGGAAATGGGTCTGACCCAACTTGAGTTCGGGTTGGACCAAGTCCACTGTCCAGCATGACCTTTCTGTCTTAAAACGTTCATATCTCCCTAACCAGATGTCTCCTCGAGGCCCATAATATACCGTTGGAAATCTATTTCAATTATCTACAACTTTCATGTTATACATTTGTCCAAATTCCCAACTTATAATAGGGGTATGGCCTCTCGAAGTTAGATCAGCCGAAAACGTACTTCCAATCGACGGCTCATTCGACGTTTCGTCGATCAGATCGACGAAACGTCGATCTCCTCCGTTGAATTGGCCAAATTTCCAGTGAACAATGCACATTCGATGGTTTAAAGGACGAACCGTCGATCAGATCGACGAAACGTCGATCTTCCCGTCGAAGTCACCCATTTCCCAGCGAAGACAGGCTTCAGTAAAATGGGCATAACTTTTTGTACGTAGCTCCGTTTGGGCTGGGCGACCTATCGTTGGAAAGCTATTTCAAAGATCTACAACTTTGATCAAGGAAGGTTTCCCAAATTCTAAATATTTAAAGGGGTTATGATCATAGGAAGTAAGACCTTCCACAAACTCATTGGCAAACATGCCCTGTAGAGTGGTTTTCAACTTTGCTTTGCCCAAAGACATTTCTTATGACTTAATTAGTTTTCAAGACACTTCCTATAACCCTCATATTGGTTCCATTATATTGTCATCTTATGAGTCGAACTTTCACTCGAAGCTACGAGGTGTTACAATATCTCCCCCTTGGGATCATTCGTCCTCGAATGATAAGCATTCGGGATTCTACAAAAATTTAGCCAGAGTTTCCCCTATAATAAGGCACTACCAACCTGTTACAGCAACCCATAATATCATTGCCTCTCAAGTCTACATCACAATAGCATTATAAATTGGCCACACATGACCCAAAAGCATGAAAAGAAAGCTTACATACCTCAAAATCTTGGTGCTTCATCATAAATCTCTTTTGTAGGCTGAAACAAGTGCGGGTACCTAGATTTCATATCCTCCTCAGCTTCCCATGTAGCTTCCTCAACTTTCTGACTCCTCCACAGGACTTTCACTGAGGCAACTTCATTAGTCCTCAACTTGCGAACTTGACGATCAAGAATGGCTATAGGGATCTCCTCATAGGTAAGGCCATTCTTAACTGTTATAGCATCGGCAGGAACAACCAACGAAGGGTCTCCCACACACTTCTTCAACATGGATACATGAAACACTGGATGAACAGCAGCTAAATCTTGTGGAAACTCAAGTTCATAAGCTACTAGACCAACCTTTCGTAAAATTCTGTAAGGTCCAATATATCTGGGACTGAGCATCCCTTTCTTGCCAAATCGCATGACACCCTTCATAGGTGACACTTTAAGGTACACCCAATCGTCAACTGAAAATTCTAAGTCCCTTCGCCTCACATCTGCGTAAGACTTCTGGCGACTTTGGGCCGTTTTCAAACGCTCCTGTATTAACTTGACTTTCTCCATAGCCTGATAAACCAAATCTGGTCCTAACAACTCTGCTTCACCAACTTCGAACCAACCAATTGGTGATCTACACCTTCGCCCATACAGAGCTTCAAATGGTGCCATCCCAATACTAGCATGGCAATTGTTTTTGTAAGTAAACTCAATAAGAGGCAGGTGGTCATCCCAATTACCATTGAAATCAAGGACACATGGTTATTGAACCGAATGAATACATGATTACTGAATTGCTGAGACATTGAACTGAATGTCTACTGAACTAACTGAATACTAAGCTGACATAAATATCGGAGTATTGAACTAACATGAACATTATAACATGAGATCTGAATAGCGTATCTGTCTGACCATTTGTTTGAGGATGAAAAGCTGTACTAAGGTTCACCTTCGTACCCAATCCTTTCTGAAAGGATTTTCAGATGTTCGCTGTGAACTGAGCACTATAGTCTGAAATAATGGACACTAGGGTCCCATACAATCCGACAATTTCATTAACATATGACTTCGCATAATCTTCTGTTCAATCTGTGGTCTTAACTGGCAAGAAGTGCGCTGACTTCGTAAGTCTGTCCACAATCACTCAAATTAAATCATTCCTCCTATCTGAACGAGGTAGACCTAGAATGGTGAGCTTCTGACATAATTAGCTCTCTGAGCCCATCTACATCTGGAACGCATAATCTGCCTTGGTATCTCAAGGTACCGTTATCTCCCCTTTGTGCAAAAGCTAAGGCTTTATATTCGTGAATCCCCTCTTTCATCTTTAACAAGTAGGAATCACCAAACTGCTTCTCTCTAACTTTAATGACTAAGAAGGAATGCCATGTTCCGGGCAATAACTCCACCCGCTTCAGAGTCTGGAAGTCGAATTCCCTAGCTTGGATAAGCGGTGAACTTCTTTCACCTTAGTTCTCTTGTCTGCCTAAATCATGAGCTGTACTTCCTATACTTGATTTTTTTTTTTTTTGAGATACTTCCTAAAATACTCATAGTACTGTAAAATACTCATAGTACTGTTGTGTGCTAAGTCTTTCACTAGCCCCTTAAATATTAGAGTCTTGTGCAATGGCACTACCCTTTTGACACATAACTAGGCATGATCTTATAACTTTTCTGGGATCGCCTAATCGATAGTAATTGAACTTAACACGATTCGTCCGACAATCATTCTACTCATTTCGGGTTAGGCATATTCCCTATGGAGACTATCTCATTATGCCAACCTAACTGAATTAAGGTTCTTCATATCTCATACTAACCCTTCGGGTCTTCAATTATCTCACTGGACTTACTAGCGATTTATGCATCTCCCCCTTAGACCAAGGCTAACGTCTTATACTTACAAATTCTTCTCTTTTGATGAGATCCAATTAACCTTCCTTATCTTCTGTAATTCCTTTGTACTCTACAACACTGACGATTTTTTTTTTTTGACTCACATCTGAGCAATTTCTCATGGGGAAAAACTAAATTTACTTACATGAACGGGTTGCTCCTGTATTCATAACTGGCATACTCCATCTTAACGACTTAACTCTGCTCACACTGTAAATCTTAGGACAAACCCTTTTTTTTTTTTTTACAACTCTTAAAGGTTATTCTTCTGTAGTTTGTTGTCTTACGACTTAGTTGATTTCTTCTTCCACTAATCACTCTACTCTAAACTTAACTTAAGCCCTTGGTTTCTAACACACATATTCGGATGTATCTGAACTGTCACCCACTCAAGGTGTTCATTTGAATAGGAAATCAAATCATATTTCTAATAGTTCTGCTAAAATTGCTAATGCATTGTATCTACTCAAAACTTACTTACTATTTTTCTGTTAATCACCTGCTAGCTTCATATTTTCTTATTCTGCTCTGAATAACCTAAGTTATTTCTAACTCTCCCTCATCATCTGACTCTATTCTATGGCTGTATACTATCTTTTCTGAACTATGGATCACACTTAAGAAACCTTTATCTATCTTATACGAAAGATACCCAAACTTTCTATACATTTCAAAGTCATATCAGACTATACCCATCTGGAATAAACACTTACTCACATAGCTTAAGAGAGGACTGTCACATCTCCTTATCTCATAATAATAATTACTTCTGAATTAACTTACAGCTGTCATACTCTCTAACTCTGATCTGACTAAAACTTAAACAAACTAAAATCATTCATATTCGTCACAACTCTTCCTCCTTGGTATTCTTGTCTCAATCATACTATTACTTATTTTAAATATAAACTCGTCGTAATTTATCCCTGCTTATCAATTCAGTCGATACCTCAATATAATACTCCATTAAGATTGGCCAGCTTTTTCCATATCATCTCTTAGTATCACAAGTCCTTCCAAATTATCCTAGCATTACTTTTTACCATATCGATATTGACCTCATAATTACTATTACTATCAATTTTACAGTTAACTTTATTTCTCGAAGTCAGACTTGCAACTTGGTCAAATCCTATCATTACTGTTGACACGACCTTTCAAGACATACTACGAACTTATATCTCATTCTCCTTCTATTTCTAGGAAACATTTTGGCAGAGTTTCCTCTGTATTTCTTACTATCCCAAAACCTGCACGCAGGAAATACCAACAATGCCTTACAAGGCCAACATATATATATATATATATATGTCATATCATATCATAGCCATACAGGGCTTCCAATTTCAACAACAGTATAAAAATGATGAACTTACCTCATATGTCCAACTCAAACTGTACCTGTTACTCTTTCCTGTTTATTTTCCCTTTCAATCTTTAACTGCAGATGGAGTGGGTCCTGATGACCTTTGGTAGAAAATTGTCTGCCACCACTTTCTTGAGATCCTTCATGATTTATGTTTTCTGCAGACTTAGCTCCTTTTCTAATTTCTCTAATATCCTCTCCCTGTGGTATCCCATTCTCCTTTCTCAAGAACATCATTATCATTCAACTTACTATTCTTTCTACTACACCCCTTCTCGGGCATCTTACATTGTATTCCACTTTTAATAGCACTTGAAGTCTCATTCGTTACCAGTAAGTACTGCTCAATTGTACCCCCTATGGGTAAACATCCTTACTTGGACCTTGAATTACCTGTTCGTCTCCTGCGCATTCAAAACGTACGTAATTCGATAGGAAGAGAAGTTACTTATCGCTCTAAGCTTTATGGCACAATCTAGAGTAGAAAGAAATGAGACAAATCCTGAATGTCTTGGTGGTCAACTATTTATATGTGTGGGGCCCTCACACATATAAAAGAGACCCCGCTGGACACGGCTTCATAGACTCCCTAAGACACTTGAACCTAGGGCTCTGATACCAAGCTTTGTCACGCCCCGAACCTGGGCCTGGACGTAACACGGCACCCGGTGCCTGACTGCATGTGACCGAGCGAACCAACTGGCTGACTGAATCAACATGTGATATCAAAACATAACTGAATGTGGAAACAATTAAACACATGCTGATATACTAAAGGTCTGACTGAAATCATAATGCGGAAATACTTAGACAATCTGAAATATATCTGAAAGTAGCTAACATGGCTAAACCAAAACAACTGAATGACTAAGTATAACTGTCTACAAGGCTAACATAACAAATATCTGACTATCTGAACTGTGTCTATGAAGCCTCTAAGAGTACTGAATAATAAAACTGCCTATAAACTGAATTAACTAGATAGATGACAACGCCCCGAAGGAATTTGGGGCTCACCAGTAGCTGATACGTACACTCCTAAATAGCTGAGTCGTCAACCTGTATATCGTTGCCTGCATCGCGAGATGCAGGCCCCCAAGCAAATAAAAAGGGACATCAGTACATTTGAATTGTACTGGTATGTAAAGCAACTGAAGCAATAAAATACTGGAACTGAAACTGAAACTGATAACTGTAACTGTACTAAACAGGAAAGCAAGAAGCTGAAGTACTCCCTGTTCTGAATGAAGAATCACCTGTAAAACTATAAATATAACTGTGGCCTGGGGCCCAAATAATGTGCACAAAAACTGTGGCCTCTGGCCCAAGCAATACGTATGCATAAACTGTGGCCTAGGGCCCAAAAGTACAGATACAGGTGTTCAACATTAACAATTTACAAAACTGAGACTGGCTATATCTGATAGCATGATAACTGTTTCTGATTATGGGACTCTTGCAAATAACTGGTTATACACTGACTGAGACTCATGTGATAATAATGCATAAGTCTATAAAGATTACGTGTTGAGTTCATGATGTTCAAAGTGACAACCATGAACGAATTCTGTAACTGCAACCTTAGAAGATAACAGTTCTATATCATATCATGAAACTAGGGCTAAACTATATTCTGAGTCAAATTGCTAACAAGTATGAAGAATGAGGCGTAGGGAGAATTATGAACATTCCCTAACGTAGATAGTTAGCCTCACATACCTTAATTCCAGCCTTTGAGCGTAATACAATGTTCGTCACCCCTTTCAACTTTGATCTATAGCAATACAAGTCAAAGGGATTCTATATTAGCAATAATATTCATGATTTGGTCATCTAAGCATTTTATCAAACACTTAGTGGGCATAAAGCTTCACAATCTCCATTAATGGTGTTTCTTCACCCAATTCCCATTCTATTACTTCTAGGTGATTCTACAATCTCAATTAGGTGTAATAACGTCATTCTTCATCACCCACATGAATACAACAATCCCAAATCAACAATCCAAAACTCTAGCATAATTCATATAATTTCCTTTATCAAACCCATTTGTTATTCTCCCAAGAATTCATCAATTCTCAACTATAAATGATTTGAGAGTAGGGATATTACCTTTTGTGAGCATCCACCACGAAATCAACTTCCAAAGTTTGATTTGTAGCTTAGAACGATGGCAAGAACTTGTACTACACTTTATCCTTCACGAGCCTTGGGATTTGAGGCCTTCAACTTGTTGGATCCTCTCCTTTCTCTCTCTAACTATCCTTTCTCTCTCTCTAAAATCTGAAAATATGAGGGAAGGAGGCTGCTAGGGTTGGACATTTCCCTTAAATATTAAGTGGAAATGGGTCTGACCCAACTTGAGTTCGGGTTGGACCAAGTCCACTGTCCAGCATGACCTTTCTGTCATAAAACGTTCATATCTCCCTAACCAGATGTCTCCTCGAGGCCCATAATATACCGTTGGAAAGCTATTTCCATTATCTACAACTTTCATGTTATACATGTTTAAATATTCCCAACTTATAATAGGGTTATGGCCTCCCGAAGTTAGATCAGCCGAAAACGTACTTCCAATCGACAGCTCATTCGACGTTTCGTCGATCAGATCGACGAAACGTCGATCTCCTCCGTTGAATTGGCCAAATTTCCAGTGAACAATGCACATTCGACGGTTCAAAGGACGAACCGTCGATCAGATCGACGAACCGTCGATCAGATCGACGAAACGTCGATCTTCCCGTCGAAGTCACCCATTTCCCAGCGAAGACAGGCTTCAGTAAAATGGGCATAACTTTTTGTACGTAGCTCCGTTTGGGCTGGGCGACCTATCGTTGGAAAGCTATATCAAAGATCTACAACTTTCATCAAGGAAGGTTTCCCAAATTCTAAATACTTAAAGAGGTTATGATCATAGGAAGTAAGACCTTCCACAAACTCATTGGCAAACATGCCCTGTAGAGTGGTTTTCAACTTTGCTTTGCCCAAAGACATTTCTTATGACTTAATTAGTTTTCAAGACACTTCCTATAACCCTCATATTGGTTCCATTATATTGTCATCTTATGAGTCGAACTTTCACTCGAAGCTACGAGGTGTTACACCAAAGGGAACTTTTGATCCCGAGTTCGTTACCAAATGATAAGTACTATGACTCCTCCAATGAGGACCCTTCCATGACGAGAATGATAACAATGACATTACATAAGAGGATATGCCTATGATACGCACTACCGGAACGACTCTATGACCAAGATAACTAAGCTAAGTATCTTATGTAAATATGAAAATGATAAATTAATTTTTGAATCTTATTTATATTCCCTAGCTATGCCTTTATTTTCTAAAGATTTCAAAGTCTATGAACTGTCATCTATGATGCCCACAATTTCATTCTACGTTTACTTTAATACTATTCTCCATTGACCATCTCACCTCAAAATATTCGTCCCTTCGAGGTGAGACAAGAGCGATCATGAGTATTCCATAATGTAATCGGAGGTCACCGGCCTTATGCCGCTCCGATGGCTATATGATTTTTCCTTGGGCTCCCTTGTGTGCTTATAGGATATATACATATAGAAAACATGTCTATGTATATAAGACATGTATATATATATATATATATATATAACATGTATATGTATATAAGATATGTATAAGTATATAAAAGATATATGTATATAAGATAAGTAAATGTATATAAGACATGTATATGTAAGCAAGCTATGTATATGAACCTGGGTTGGGGGGAAGGGATACATGGGGGAATGGGAAGGGAAACATGTTTCATTGCTACCTGATCAGCTGGCTTATCATCCCGGACGCGGGGTGCCCGGACGCGGGATATATGGGTGAGCCGGTGTATATCGGCGCTATGTGGGTGAGCCGGCATTGTTCGGCGCTATGATATGACCTACCATGTCATGACCAGACATGCTATGATAAGATATGATATGGTAAGCTATACTATGACATGATATGCTATGATCTGCTACGACAGGACATGATATGACAAGTTATGCTATGCTATGATCTGCTACGACAGGACATGATATGACAAGCTATGCTATACTATGATACGCTATGATATGCTATGCTATGGTAAGACATGCTATGACACGCTATGCTATGACACGACATGCTATAACATGCCATGCTACCATATGAGGTACTATGTTATGATATACTATAGCCTGACACTCTATGACACGATATACTATGACGTGATATACTACGACAAGACAAGATAAGATATAATACGATATGATACGAGATGATAATATATGACATGAGATATGTTCTATCTTCTATATTCTATGACTCCATGATATTATTAATTATACATTATTTTACTGCTAGTGTTATCTTTCATGCCTTACATACTCGGTACACTATTCGTACTGACGTCCCTTCTTGTGGACGCTGCGTTTCATGCCGCGCAGGTCAGCAGATAGGCGGATTTGATCCTTAGGAGCCTTACCAGCAGTGTTGACAGCGCTCCAGTTGTTCCGGAGCCTCACTTCTGCGGTACTATTTTGTGTATGTATATTCGGGCACGGCAGCACCCGGTCCTTTCTATGTATAAGTGTACTACGTCTAGAGGCTCGTGTACAGTCAGTTAAGTACAGTTAGATATATGGTGTTTTGGCATGCTAATGTTGATGTATAAGTGATAACGAAGTTTATTAGTCTATGTTCAGAATGACGCCGCTAATGTTAATGTTCAAAAAAAAAAAATGGCTCTGTTTACATGGCTTGCTAAGAGGTAAAGGTAAAACGATAGACAAGGGGTGCTCGGTACAAGTATCGGGTACTCGTCACGGCCCCTAGACGGGTCGTGACAGAAGTGGTATCAGAGCAGTTTGGTCCTAGGAGTTTGTCTACGAGCCGTGTCCAGTAGAGTCTTGTTTATGGGTGTGTAGCGCGCCACACTTATAAACAGGAGGCTACAGGGCATTTAGGAAATATGACCATCTTTGTGTCCTAAGATCGTGCGATAGAGCTATGCTATTAGGTATCTATGTTCCCTTCCTAATCCTATGCTATGGTTTCAGTACTGTCGATGAAGAGATCAGCTTCAGATGATGGGGGCACCAGTAAGGCCCCTAGAGTATCTCCAGAGCCGAGTAGGGGGAGCCTCGGCTATTCGATTGAGTCAGATCCGTCAGAGGACCCAGCCACAACTCCTCCAGATTTTCTGACCCCCAGAGCGGAGGATCCCGCGGAGGACAGCTATGATGCGGACCCGTCGGAGGATCCAGCGACAATTCCTCCAGAGATTCTGACCCCTAGAGCAGGGGATTCCACAGACAGTGGCTATGATACAGATCCCTCAGAGGATTCGACGATGACTCCCCCAGAGCTTCTTACCTCCAGGGAGGAGGATAGTCATGGCACAGATCCGTCAGAGCACTCTTCTGGGACGACGGACGAGGAGGCTTCCGGGGGTACGCCAGTTACCCCCGTGATGGAGGACCGTGTCAGTCCGGCCACCTCGGAGAGTGCTACGGATTTCTCCTGTCCCTTGTTCCGGCCATCAGAGAACCAGGAATCACCGCTATTCTCTTCGGACTCGGACGCGAGAAATGACGAGGGTCGGGCGAGCGATGAGCAGACAGACGAGAATGAAGAATATACTTCGCATGGTAGCTCCCCGGGCCAGGCTCGAGATTGATCGGCTACAGGTATATGAGATTTTCTTTAAAACTTTCTATGTATACGTAATCTCTGCAGGAATACTGATTAATAGCGGCAGGTAGAAATTCAAAAAGGGGTCAAAGGTTTAGCGACTATAAGTAATGGCGACTGAGATGTCCCCGCCACCAGTGTGAGTTTAGAAACCCCGGTAAAATATAGTTATATGTATGGATAGGAGTAAATAGCGAAGATTTAAGAAGAGGCAATATGGTAGTTGTATGGTTAGGAAAGTGAAGATAGGAGCGGGACACGCCGTGAGGACGTTTTGGGAGTTGTTAGAACCCCGACTTACTTTAAATAATGTGACAAAGGCCGTACGGGACAGTCGGTAAAATTACACCAGCGTTCGCGTATTAAAATGCACCAGAGTTTCAAGGTTAAGCGTGCTCAGGTGGGAGCAATTTCATGATGGGTAACCCCCTGGGAAATATGCTGAAATTTTCACAAATGTGGGAACAAGAGACGAATGTGAAGCTAGGTAGTCCAATGTAAATTAGAGTGTGTGGAGTGGTTACAAACCCTATAAGAGTCACGTAGGCTGAGACGGACAAGACTAACGGAAGAGGAGAAAGCGTGACAGAAAGGGGACTTATTAACGTGGGGCCAACGTTCGGAGCTTACTCAATGGACTTACGACATAAAAGCGACCTAAGCGACATGTGAGATGTCTACGAAGGAGACCTCCCCGAAGTATTATGATACACTATGAGGCCAGTTTAACATTCGAGGACGAATGTTCTAAAGGGGGGAGAATGTTATATCCCGTATTTTTGAACGTCAGATTAATTGCTGAGGTGGGACCCACACATCGAGATTTTTTTGGGACATCTGAAAATTCATATGAATCACATATGAGAAGTTAAACACAACTCAAGAAGGACCCTTGGGCCAAATCAAAGTGGAAGTCCTCCAAACGAATATTTTAAGAAAACGTTTTCGGGTGATCTGACTTCTATGGGCAAAAACGGTATTATAAGTTTGGAATTTGGAAAAGTACCAAGAAATATAAGTTGTAGCTAATTGAATTAGCTTTCCAATCATAGGTGGTGGGTCCCCAGGTGACGTCGGTACAAGGAGATATGGACGTTTTAAGGTCGAAAGGTCAGTGGGCTAGGCCCAACTCGGGACCAAACCGAGTTGGCCCAAAAAAATCAAAACAAAATAAGTGGGCTAAGGTTTGGGCCTTGTTTGGCTGTCCATTTGGTGTGGGCTTAAGCCCACATCAAGGTTAATGAGTAAATAAAGAGATGACCAAGTCATCTTTTTCATCAAACTCTCTAGAATTTTCAAGAAAGAAAGAACAAGAAAAGAAGGAGAAAAACTTGAAGGCCATTTCGGCCAAGATCAAAAACCAACAAGAAAATTGATAAAAATTCTTCAAAAATCATTTTCTACCAAGTAAAGGGTGATTAACAAGGTGGAGTTGTTGTTGGAGCAAGAAAAATTCAAAATCATACAAGTTGTCAAGTTGTAGTCAAGTGAGAAGTTGAAGAAGAAAGGTGAGTTTTGATCTTGTTTTATGTGTTATATATGGTTTATATGTGTTGTAGTATGCTAAAATGGATGAAATTCATGAAGGAGAGAAATATAGTACATGGCCGTGTGTATGTATATATGTGTAGGAGTCATGCTTCGTTTATTTTAATTAGTGTTTGGTTGTTATTGTTGTGAATGATATGTGGAAAATGGAAGTTGAATGAATTTTGAGAAGTTGTAGTGTGTATGTTGGTGTTGGCCGTGTGGTTATGGTGAAAAAATGGAAGAGAATGAGTCCATTTTATTTAGTATTTTGTTTGTTGTTATGTTGTGGACTCTATGTTGCTAATGAATGTCTAGGAACCTTAGTGAAGTAGAAGTAGGTGGAGGTTTGTTTTAGAAGTTGTGTAAATTGAATGTAATGTTCTTGCATGTATGGAAGGTAATGTGGTTAGTATGATGTTGTTGGAATATAGATTATGAGGTTGTTATTGTTTTCATTAAAATTAGAAAGTTTTTGGAAGAAGTAGTAAGTTGATTGAATATGGAAGTTGTTAGTATTGTTGTTGTTGGAATTGTGGTTGATATTTTGGCCGGGTTTGAATTCCCGGGATTGTTGTTGATTGAAATTAGCCAAGTTGAACTTGGTGGGATGGAGTATTTATAGGGGAAGTGCTGCCGAAATTTCGGTAGCCAAATGTTTCCTTAAGATTCTAACTCTAAGTACCCTAATAAGAGTTTTGGTAAACATGACCAATTTGCAGATTTTGACGAGATTGCGACGTGAATTTGGAATAGCAAAAGGAGCGGAAAGAGGTATGTAAGGCTTCACTCTTCTTTCTATGGCATGTCTTAGATGTAATAAGTCGGGTACGAGCCTCGGGGACAACCCTAGCCCCCGGAATCCGCACCTAAAGTTTTCCACTTTTTGTTCAATAGAATTGAACTAGAAAGTGTGCAAATGATGGAAAGACCTCTTAAACCCTTAGAACTTGCACAAGTGGGACCCGATTACCCTAGAACCCTCACAAGTAATGACATGACACGTAATATATGTAAATAACATACGCCACCCCATCCGGCCCGAGGTGGGCCCGCTACTCTCGGATTTTTCCTTACAGTGTTGCTTGACTTATTAGAAGTGAATCCAAAGGGAACTTTTGATCCCGAGTTCGTTACCAAATGATAAGTACTATGACTCCTCCAACAAGGACTCTTCCATGACGAGAATGATAACAATGACATTACATAAGAGGATATGCCTATGATACGCACTACCGGAACGACTCTATGACCAAGATAACTAAGCTAAGTATCTTATGTAAATATGAAAATGATAAATTAATTTTTGAATCTTATTGATATTCCCTAGCTATGCCTTTATTTTCTAAAGATTTCAAAGTCTATGAACTGTCATCTATGATGCCCACAATTTCATTCTACGTTTACTTTAATACTATTCTCCATTGACCATCTCACCTCAAAATATTCGTCCCTTCGAGGTGAGACAAGAGCGATCAAGAGTATTCCATAATGTAATCGGAGGTCACCGGCCTTACGCCGCTCCGATGGCTATATGATTTTTCCTTGGGCTCCCTTGTGTGCTTATAGGATTTATACATATAGAAAACATGTCTATGTATATAAGACATGTATATATATATATATATATATAAAACATGTATATGTATATAAGATATGTATAAGTATATAAAAGATATATATGTATATAAGATAAGTAAATGTATATAAGACATGTATATGTAAGCAAGCTATGTATATGAACCTGGGTTGGGGGGAAGGGATACATGGGGGATTGGGAAGGGAAACATGTTTCATTGCTACCTGATCAGCTGGCTTATCATCCCGGACGCGGGGTGCCCGAACGCGGGATATATGGGTGAGCCGGTGTATATCGGCCCTATGTGGGTGAGCCGGCATTGTTCGGCGCTATGATATGACCTACCATGTCATGACCAGACATGCTATGATAAGATATGCTATGGTAAGCTATACTATGACATGATATGCTATTATCTGCTACGACAGGACATGATATGACAAGCTATGTTATGCTATGATACGCTATGATATGCTATGCTATGGTAAGACATGCTATGACACGCTATGCTATAACACGACATGCTATAACATGCCATGCTACGATATGAGGTACTATGTTATGATATACTATAGCCTGACACTCTATGACACGATATACTATGACGTGATATACTACGACAAGACAAGATAAGATATAATACGATATGATACGAGATGTTAATATATGACATGAGATATGTTCTATCTTCTATATTCTATGACTCCATGACATTATTTATTATACATTATGTTACTGCTAGTGTTATCTTTCATGTCTTACATACTCGGTACACTATTCGTACTGACGTCCCTTCTTGTGGACGCTGCGTTTCATGCCGCGCAGGTCAGCAGATAGGCGGATTTGATCCTTAGGAGCCTTACCAGCAGTGTTGACAGCGCTCCAGTTGTTCCGGAGCCTCACTTCTGCGGTACTATTTTGTGTATGTATATTCGGGCACGGCAGCACCCGGCCCTTTCTATGTATAAGTGTACTACGTCTAGAGGCTCGTAGACAGTTATGTACAGTTAGTTAAGTACAGTTAGATATATGGTGTTTTGGCATGCTAATGTTGATGTATAAGTTATAACGAAGTTTATTAGTCTATGTTCAGAATGACGCCGCTAATGTTAATGTTCAAAAAACAAATGGCTCTGTTTACATGGCTTGCTAAGAGGTAAAGGTAAAACGATAGACAAGGGGTGCTCGGTACAAGTATCGGGTACTCGTCACGGCCCCTAGACGGATCGTGACACCAAGTGTATGAAACCTAGCCAAAGTTCATCTAATTCAAGAAAACCCAAGGCAAGTGAAGTAGGATTTTGGTGCTAGAGGAGTAACTCCACTCAAGACTTGTTCAACCTCTATCTAAGGTAAGTTTCATGACTTTATCATGATGATTAAAGTGTTGATGAGTTCTTGGTAGAATAGTAAAAGGGTTTGATAAAGAGAATTATATGAACTATGCTAGGGTTTTTGGATTGTTGACTTGGGATTATTGTATTCATATGGGTGATGAAGAATGATGTTAATTACATCTAATTAAGATTGTAGAATCACCTAGAAGTAATAGAATGGGAATTGGGTGAAGAAATCACCATTAATGGAGACCGTGGAGCTTCATGCCCACTAAGTGTTTGATAAAATGCTTAGATGACCAAAGCATGAATATTATTGCTAATATAGAATCCCTTTGACTTGTATTGATATAGATCAAAGTTGAAAGGGTTAACGAACATTGTATTACGCTCAAAGGATGGAATTAAGGTATGTGAGGCTAACTATCTACGTTAGGGAATATTCATGATTCTCCCTACGTCTCATTATTCATGCTTGTCAGCAATTTGACTCAGAACATAGTTTAGCCCTAGTTTCATGACATGATATAGAACTGTTATCTTCTAGGGTTGCAGTTACAGAATTCGTTCATGGTTGTCACTTTGCACATCATGAACTCAGCACATAATCTTTATAGACTTATGCATTATTATCACATGAGTCTCAGTCAGTGTATAACCAGTTATTTGCAAGAGTCCCATAATCAGAAACAGTTATCATGCTATCAGCTATAGCCAGTCTCAGTTTTGTAAATTGTTAATGTTGAACACCTGTATCTGTACCTTTGGGCCCTAGGCCACAGTTTATGCATACGTATTGCTTGGGCCAGAGGCCACAATTTTTGTGCACATTATTTGGGCCCTAGGCCACAGTTATATTTACAGTTTTACAGGTGATTCTTCATCCAGAACAGGGAGTACTTCAGCTTCTTACTTTCCTGTTTAGTTCAGTTCCAGTTTCAGTTCTAGTATTTTATTGCTTCAGTTGCTTTACATACCAGTACAGTTCAAATGTGCTGATGTCCCTTTTATTGCTTGGAGGCCTGCATCTCGCGATGCAGGCAACGATATACAGGTTAATGACTCAGCTATTTAGGAGTGCACGTATCAGCTACTGGTGAGCCCCAAATTCCTTCGGGGCATTGTCAGCAATCCAGTTATTTCAGTTTATAGACAGCTCTATCATTCAGTACTCTTAGAGGCTTCATAGACACAGTTCAGACAGTCAGATATTTATTATGTTTGTCATGTTGGCAGTTGTTCAGTTGTTTTGGTTTAAGCCATATTGGCTACGTTCAGATATTTCAGATTGTCTAAGTATTTTCCGCATTATGATTTCAGTCAGACCTTTAGTATATGAGCATGTGTTTAGTTTTTTCCACATTCGGTTATGTTTTTGATATCAAATGTTGATTCAGCCAGCCAGGTGGTTCGCTCGGTCACATGCAGTCAGGCACCGGGTGCCTTGTTACGTACAGGCCCAGGTTCGGGGCGTGACAACAAGGGTTAGCTAATCCGCCGAATCGGCCTAAAATTTGAAGAAGGACACGTACGCGAGTGATACAAGACCAACTCCATCGAGCTTCATGAAGATGGAGTCTTTGAACATCATGGGAGGTCCACGTAGGATGGCCTTCAAGATATGGGAGATAGCTTGGATGGAAGGCTTCAAGAACGTCACATTCAAGATATGGAAGATCGCTTAGGAGGCTATTTGGAGAAGGAGGCTATGTATGCAAAAGGGGCTAGCACTTAAATGCAAGCCTTTTCAAGTTTCACTTTCATGGAAGACATCCAAACAAGGCCCTTACTGAAGGGTACAATTGTAACAATGTAGTGTCTTCTTTACTTCATTAATATAAATAGCTAGTATTTTTATTTCATGAAGGATGCTTTTGATGAATTATGAATATTTTGAGTGTTTTTAGGGTTATCTCAAGAGAGAGAAACTTGTGAGAGGCCATTGGTAGGCCCTTGTTGATTCTTGTGTTGTTGAGAGGTTGGTTGCTTGGGATTCGATTCCCTTGAGGTCAACTAAAGAATTTGGTGTTTCATTGTATTGTAATTTAGAAGTCTTAGTTTTATATAACTTTGGTTGCTAAATTGAATCTAAAGTTGTGTGAAATTATCTATCTTTTTCTTTTCTTTTTGTTTATCTTCTTAATTTCTCGTTTTCGTGTATCCGTTCTTGTATCAATTGGTATCAGAGCTTAGCTTAGGTTTGTTCCAACAAATCTAGTTTTGGGTTTTGATGCAACAAAAAAAATCCCCAAAATTCTAAAATCAGAAAAAAAATATTGTTTCAAATCCTTGTTTGTTGTTGATTCTAGTGTTAGATTTGAGTTCCTTAGAGTTTTAGGGTTTCAAATCCGAAGTTTCGAGCCATTCCAAGTTGTTTTGAGATTTTCACCATTGTTGAGATGAAGAACTTGTAGAACTTGAAGTGGGTCTTGTTGATTTGGGTGAAATTAGAACTTGAAACCTATTGGGCTTTGTGGTACAAGGGAAGGGGAGCCTAGATCTTAAAATTGGAGTGAAGACAAGTTGATTTGAAGGTAGCTGAAATTTTGGAGTTCATAGTGTTCTCGAGCAACCTTCAAATCTTCATAGGGAAGAAGATGACTGAAAGTTGCATTTGATCAAATTATTTTTCCCAAAGTTGTGAAAAGTTATTTTTCTACCCCAAAAAAAAAATACTAGGTTGTGTGGGGCCACAAGGGTCAGCAAATCCGCGGAATTGGCCTAAAATTTGAAGAAGGACACGTACGCGAGTGATACAAGACCAACTCCATCGAGCTTCATGAAGATGGAGTCTTTGAAGATCATGGGAGGTCCACAAAGGATAGCCTTCAAGATATGGTAGATAGCTTGGATGGAAGGCTTCAAGAACGTCACATTCAGGATATGGAAGCTCGCTTGGGAGGCTATTTGGAGAAGGAGGCTATGTATGCAAAAGGGGCTAGCACTTAAATGCAAGCCTTTTCAAGTTTCACTTTCATGGAAGACATCCAAACAAGGCCCTTACTGAAGGGTACAATTGTAACAATGTAGTGTCTTCTTTACTTCATTAATATACATAGCTAGTATTTTTATTTCATGAAGGAAGCTTTTGATGAATTATGAATATTTTGAGTGTTTTTAGGGTTATCTCAAGAGAGAGAAACTTGTGAGAGGCCTTTGGTAGGCCCTTGTTGATTCTTGTGTTGTTGAGAGGTTGGTTGCTTGGGATTCGATTCCCTTGAGGTCAACTAAAGAATTTGGTGTTTCTTTTGATTGTAATTTGGAGGTCTTAGTTTTATATAACTTTGGTTGCTAAATTGAATCTAAAGTTGTGTCAAATTATCTATCTTTTTCTTTTCTTTTTGTTTATCTTCTTAATTTCTCGTTTCCGCGTATCCGTTCTTGTATCAATTGGTATCAGAGCTTAGCTTAGGTTTGTTCCAACAAATCTAGTTTTGGGTTTTCATTCAACAAAAAAAATCCCCAAAATTCGAAAATCAGAAAAAAAAAAAAAATAGTTTCAAATCCTCGTTTGTTGTTGATTCTAGTGTTAGATTTGAGTGCCTTAGAGTTTTAGGGTTTCAAATCCGAAGTTTCGAGTCATTCCAAGTTGTTTTGAGATTTTCACCATTGTTGAGTTGAAGAACTTGTAGAACTTGAAGTGGGTCTTGTTGATTTTGGTGAAATTAGAACTTGAAACCTATTGGGCTTTGTTGTACAAGTGAAGGGGAACCTAGATCTTAAAATTGGAGTGAAGACAAGTTGATTTGAAGGTAGCTGAAATTTTGGAGTTCATACTGTTCTCGAACAACCTTCAAATCGTCATAGGGAAGAAGAAGACTGAAAGTTGCATTTGATCCAATTATTTTTCCCAAAGTTGTGAAAAGTTGTTTTTCTACCCCAAAAATAAAAATACTAGGTTCTGTGGGGCCACAAGGGTTAGCTAATCCGCCGAATTGGCATAATATTTGAAGAAGGACACGTACGCGAGTGATACAAGACCAACTCCATCGAGCTACATGAAGAAGGAGTCTTTGAACATCATGGGAGGTTCACGTAGGATGGCCTTCAAGATATGGGAGATAGCTTGGATGGAAGGCATCAAGAACGTCACATTCAAGATATGGAAGCTCGCTTGGGAGGCTATTTGGAGAAGGAGGCTATGTATGCAAAAGGGGCTAGTACTTAAATGCAAGCCTTTTCAAGTTTCACTTCTATGGAAGACATCCAAACAAGGCCCTTTATTTCATTAGTATAAATTGCTAGTATTTTTATTTCATGAAGGAGCTTTTGATGAATTAAGAATTTGGTGTTTCTATTGATGATAATTTAGAGGTCTTAGTTTTATATAACTTTGGTTGCTAAATTGAATCTTAAGTTGCGTCAAATTATCTATCTTTTATTTTCTTTTTGTTTATCTTGTTAATTTCTCGTTTCCGCGTATCCATTCTTGTATCAATTGGTGTCAGAGCTTAGCTTAGGTTTGTTTCAAAAAATCTGGACTTGGGTTTTGATTCAACAAAAAAAATCCCCAAAAGTCGAAAATCAGAAAAAAACAATTGTTTCAAATCCTCGTTTGTTGTTGATTCTAGTGTTAGATTTGAGTTCCTTAGAGTTTTAGGGTTTCAAATCCGAAGTTTCGTGTCATTCCAAGTTGTTTTGAGATTTTCACCATTGTTGAGTTGAAGAACTTGAAGAACTTGACGAGGGTCTTGTTGAATTGGGTGAAATTGGAACTTGAAACCTATTGGGCTTTGTTCTACAAGTGCAGGGGAGCCTAGATCTAAAAATTGGAGTGAAAACAAGTTGATTTGAAGGTAGTTGAAATTTGAGTGTTCATAGTCGCATTTGATCCACGGAATTGGCCCAAAATTTGAAGAAGGACACGTACGCGAAGGATACAAGACCAACTCCATCGAGCTTCATTAAGATGGAGTCTTTGAAGATCATGGGAGGTCCACATAGGTTGACCTTCAAGATATGGGAGATAGCTTGGATAGAAGGCTTCAAGAACGTCAGATTCAAGATATGGAAGATGGCATGGGAGGCTATTTGGAGAAGGAGGCTATGTATGTAAAAGGGTCTAGTACTTAAATGCAAGCCTTTTCAAGTTTCACTTCCATGGAATACATCCAAATAAGGCCCTTACTGAAGGGTACAATTGTAATAATGTAGTGTCTTTTTTATTTCATTAGTATAAATAGCTAGTATTTTTATTTCATGAAGGAAGCTTTTGATGAATTATGAATATTTTGAGTGTTTTTAGGGTTATCTCAAGAGAGACAAACTTGTGAGAGGCCTTTGGTAGGCCCTTGTTGATTCTTGTGTTGTTGAGAGGTTGGTTGCTTGGGATTCGATTCCCTATAGGTCAACTTAAGAATTTGGTGTTTCATTGTATTGTAATTTAGAAGTCTTAGTTTTATATAACTTTGGTTGTTAAATTGAATCTAAAGTTGTGTGAAATTATCTATCTTTTTCTTTTCTTTTTGTTTATCTTCTTAATTTCTCGTTTTCGTGTATCCGTTCTTGTATCAATTGGTATCAGAGCTTAGCTTAGGTTTGTTCCAACAAATCTAGTTTTTGGTTTTGATGCAACAAAAAAAATCCCCAAAATTCTAAAATCAGAAAAAAAATATTGTTTCAAATCCTTGTTTGTTGTTGATTCTAGTGTTAGATTTGAGTTCCTTAGAGTTTTAGGGTTTCAAATCCGAAGTTTCGAGTCATTCCAAGTTGTTTTGAGATTTTCACCATTGTTGAGATGAAGAACTTGTAGAACTTGAAGTGGGTCTTGTTGATTTGGGTGAAATTAGAACTTGAAACCTATTGGGCTTTGTGGTACAAGTGAAGGGGAGCCTAGATCTTAAAATTGGAGTGAAGACAAGTTGATTTGAAGGTAGCTGAAATTTTGGAGTTCATAGTGTTCTCGAGCAACCTTCAAATCTTCATAGGGAAGAAGATGACTGAAAGTTGCATTTGATCAAATTATTTTTCGCAAAGTTGTGAAAAGTTATTTTTCTACCCCAAAAAAAAAAATACTAGGTTGTGTGGGGCCACAAGGGTCAGCAAATCCGCGGAATTGGCCTAAAATTTGAAGAAGGACGCGTACGCGAGTGATACAAGACCAACTCCATCGAGCTTCATGAAGATGGAGTTTTTGAAGATCATGGGAGGTCCACAAAGGATAGCCTTCAAGATATGGGAGATAGCTTGGATGGAAGGCTTCAAGAACGTCACATTCAGGATATGGAAGCTCGCTTGGGAGGCTATTTGGAGAAGGAGGCTATGTATGCAAAAGGGGCTAGCACTTAAATGCAAGCCTTTTTAAGTTTCACTTCCATGGAAGACATCCAAACAAGGCCCTTACAGAAGGGTACAATTGTAATAATGTAGTGTCTTCTTTACTTCATTAGTATAAATAGCTAGTATTTTTATTTCATGAAGGAAGCTTTTGATGAATTATGAATATTTTGAGTGTTTTTAGGGTTATCTCAAGATAGAGAAACTTGTGAGAGGCCTTTGGTAGACCCTTGTTGATTCTTGTGTTGTTGAGAGGTTGGTTGCTTGGGATTCGATTCCCTTGAGATCAACTTAAGATTTTGGTGTTTCTTTTGATTGTAATTTGGAGGTCTTAGTTTTATATAACTTTGGTTGCTAAATTGAATCTTAAGTTGTATAAATTTATCTATCTTTTCTTTTCTTTTTGTTTATCTTCTTAATTTCTCGTTTTCGCGTATCCGTTCTTCTATCAATTGGTATCAGAGCATAGCTTAGTTTATTTCCAACAAATCTAGTCTTGGGTTTTCATTCAACAAAAAAAATCCCCAAAATTCGAAAATCAGAAAAGAAAAAAAATAGTTTCAAATCCTCATTTGTTGTTGATTCTAGTGTTAGATTTGAGTTCCTTAGAGTTTTAGGGTTTCAAAGTCGAA
This sequence comes from Lycium barbarum, assembly GCF_019175385.1. Lineage (NCBI taxonomy): Eukaryota > Viridiplantae > Streptophyta > Magnoliopsida > Solanales > Solanaceae > Lycium > Lycium barbarum. The sequence continues at coordinate 77,594,109 of NC_083341.1, forward strand.
GTTTCGAGTCATTCAGAGTTGTTTTGAGATTTTCACCATTGTTGAGTAGAAGAACTTGAAGAACGTGAAGTGGGTCTTATTGATTTGGGTGAAATTGGAACTTGAAACCTATTGGGCTTTGTTCTACAAGTGAAGGGGAGCCTAGATCTGAAAATTGGAGTAAAAAGAAGTTGATTTGAAGGTAGTTGAAATTTGAGTGTTCATAGTGTTCTTGAGCAACCTTCAAATCTTCATAGGGAAGTAGATGACTAAAAGTTGTGAAAAGTTGTTTTTCTACCCAGAAAGGAAATTACTAGGTTGTGTGGGGCCATAAGAGTCCGCAAATCCGAGGAATTGGCCAAAAATTTGAAGAAGGACACGTACGCGAATGATACAAGACCAACTCCATCAAGCTTCATGAAGATGGAGTCTTTGAAGATCATGGGAGGTCTACATGTGATGGCCTTCAAGATATGGGAGATAGCTTGGATGGAAGGCTTCAAGAACGTCACATTCAAGATATGGAAGATAGCTTGGGAGGCTATATATGCAAAAGGGGCTATTACTTAAATGCAAACCTTTTCAAGTTTCACTTCCATGGAAGACATCCAAACAAGTCCCTTACTGAAGGGTATAATTGTAATAATGTAGTGTCTTCTTTATTTCATTAGTATAAATAGCTAGTATTTTTATTTCATGAAGGAAGCTTTTGATGAATTATGAATATTTTGAGTGTTTTTAGGGTTATCTCTAGAGAGAGAAACTTGTGAGAGGCCTTAGGTAGCCTCTTGTTGATTCTTGTGTTATTGAGAGGTTGGTTGCATCGGATTCGATTCCCTTAAGGTCAACTTAAGAATTTGGTATTTCTTTTGATGATAATTTAGAGGTCTTAGTTTTATATAACTTTGGTTGCTAAATTGAATCTTAAGTTGCGTAAAATTATCTATCTTTTCTTTTCTTTTTGTTTATCTTCTTAATTTCTCGTTTCCGCGTATCCGTTCTTGTATCTATTGGTGTCAGAACTTAGCTTAGGTTTGTTCCAACAAATCTAGTCTTGGGTTTTGATTCAACAAAAACAATTCCCAAAATTCGAAAATCAGAAAGAAAAACAATTGTTTCAAATCCACGTATGTTGTTGATTCTAGTGTTAGATTTGAGTTCCTTAGAGTTTTAGGGTTTCAAATCCGAAGTTTCGAGTCATTCCAAGTTGTTTTGACATTTTCACCATTGTTGAGTTGAAGAACTTAAAGAACATGAAGTGGGTCTTGTTGATTTGAGTGAAATTGGAACTTGAAAGTGATAGGGCTTTGTTCTACAAGTGCAGGGGAGCGTAGATCTAAAAATTGGAGTGAAAACAAGTTGATTTGAAGGTAGTTGAAATTTGAGTGTTCATAGTGTTCTTGAGCAACCATCAAATCTTCATAGGGAAGAAGATGACTAAGAGTTGCATTTGATGCAAGTATTTTTCCCAAAGTTGTGAAAAGTTGTTTTTCTACCCAAAAAGGAAATTACTAGGTTGTGTGGGGCCATAAGAGTCAACAAATCCGAGGAATTGACCCAAAATTTGAAGAAGGGCACGTACGCGACTGATACAAGACCAACTCCATCTAGCTTCATGAAGATGGAGTCTTTGAACATCATGGGAGGTCCCCATAGGATGGCCTTCAAGATATGGGAGAAAGCTTGAATGGAAGGCTTCAAGAACGTCACATTCAAGATATGGAAGATAGCTTGGGGGGATATTTTGAGAAGGAGGCTATGTATGCAAAAGGGGCTAGTACTTAAATGCAAGCCTTTTCAAGTTTCACTTCCATGGAAGACATCCAAACAAGGCCCTTACTGAAGGGTACAACTGTAATAATGTAGTGTCTTCTTTATTTCATTAGTATAAATAGCTAGTATTTTTATTTCATGAAGGAAGTTTTGGTGAATTATGAATATTTTTAGTGTTTTTAGGGTTATCTCAAGAGAGAGAAACTTGTGAGAGGCCTTTGGTAGGCTCTTGTTGATTCTTGTGTTGTTGAGAGGTTGGTTGCTTGGGATTCGATTCCATTGAAGTTAACTTAAGAATTTGGTGTTTCTTTTGATGATAATTTAGAGGTCTTAGTTTTATATAACTTTTGTTGCTAAATTGAATCTTAAGTTGTGTCAAATTATCTCTTTTTTTCTTTTCTTTTTGTTTATCTTCTTAATTTCTCATTTCCGCGTATCCGTTCTTGTATCAATTGGTATCAGAGCGTAGCTTAGGTTTGTTCCAACAAATCTAGTTTTGGGTTTTCATTCAACAAAAAAAAATCCCCAAAATTCGAAAATCAGAAAAAAAAATAAAAGCAGTTTCAAATCCTCGTTTGTTGTTGATTCTAGTGTTAGATTTGAGTTCCTTAGAGTTTTAGGGTTTCAAATCCGAACTTTCGAGTCATTCCAAGTTGTTTTGAGATTTTCAGCATGGTTGAGTTGAAAAACTTGAAGAACTTGAAGTGGGTCATGTTTATTTGGGTGAAATTAGAACTGGAAACCTATTGGGCTTTGTTGTACAAGTGAAGGGGAGCCTAGATCTTAAAATTGGAGTGAAGACAAGTTGATTTGAAGGTAGTTGAAATTTGGGAGTTCATAGTGTTCTTGAGAAACCTTCAAATCTTCATAGGGAAGAAGATGACTAAAAGTTGCATTTAATCCAAGTATTTTTCCCAAAGTTGTGAAAAGTTGTTTTTCTACCCAAAAAGGAAATTACTAGGTTGCGTGGGGCCATAAGGGTTAACAAATCCAAGGAATTGACCCAAAATTTGAAGAAGGACACGTACGCGACTAATACAAGACAAACTCCATCGAGCTTCATAAAGATGGAGTCTTTGAACATCATAAGAGGTCCACATAGGATGGCCTTCAAGATATGGGAGATTGGTTGGATGGAAGGCTTTAAGAACGTCACATTCAAGATATGAAAGATAGCTTGGGAGGCTATTTGGAGAAGGAGGCTATGTATGCAAAAGGGGCTAGTACTTAAATGCAAGCCTTTTGAAGTTTCACTTTCATGGAAGACATCCAAATAAGGCCCTTACAGAATGGTACAATTGTAATAATGTAGTGTCTTCTTTATTTCATTAGTATAAATAGCTAGTATTTTTATTTCATGAAGGAAGCTCTTGATGAATTATGAATATTTTGAGTGTTTTTAGGGTTATCTCAAGAGAGAGAAACTTGTGAGAGGCCTTTAGTAGGCTCTCATTGATTCTAGTGTTGTTGAGAGGTTGGTTGCTTGGGATTCGATTCCATTGAAGTTAACTTAAGAATTTGGTGTTTCTTTTTATGGTAATTTGGAGGTCTTAGTTTCATATTTCTTTTGTTGCTAAATTGAATCTTAAGTTGTGTAAAATTATCTATCTTCTCTTTTCTTTTCTTTTTGTTTATCTTCTTAATTTCTCGTTTCCGCGTATCCATTCGTCTATCAATTGGTATAAGAGCATAGCTTAGTTTATTTCCAACAAATCTAGTTTTGGGATTTATTTCAACAAAGAAAATCCCTAAAATACGAAAATCAGAATAGAAAAAAAAAACTGTTTCAAATCCTCATTTGTTGTTGATTCTAGTGTTAGATTTGAGTTCCTTAGAGTTTTAGGGTTTCAAATCCGAAGTTTCGAGTCATTCAGAGTTGTTTTGAGATTTTCACCATTGTTGAGTTGAAGAACTTGAAGAACGTGAAGTGAGTCATGTTGATTTGGGTGAAATTGGAACTTGAAACCTATTGGGCTTTGTTGTACAAGTGAAGGGGAGCCTAGATCTAAATATTGGAGTTAAAACAAGTTGATTTGAAGGTAGTTGAAATTTGAGTGTTCATAGTGTTCTTGAGCAACCATCAAATCTTCATAGGGAAGAAGTTGACTAAAAGTTGCATTTGATGCAAGTCTTTTTCCCAAAGATGTAAAAAGTTGTTTTTCTACCCAAAAAGGAAATTACTAGGTTGTGTGGGGCCATAAGAGTCAACAGATCCGAGGAATTGACCCAAAATTTGAAGAAGGACACGTACGCGACTAATACAAGACCAACTCCATTGAGCTTCATGAAGATTGAGTCTTTGAACATCATGGGAGGTCCATATAGGATGGCCTTCAAGATATGGGCGATAGCTTGGATGGAAGGCTTCAAGAACGTAACATTCAAGATATGGAAGTTAGCTTGGGAGGCTATTTGGAGAAGGAGGCTATGTATGCAAAAGGGGCTAGTACTTAAATGCAAGACTTTTTAAGTTTCACTTCCATGGAAGACATCCAAACAAGTCCCTAACCGAAGGGTATAATTGTAATAATATAGTGTCTTCTTTATTTCATTAGTATAAATAGCTAGTATTTTTATTTCATGAAGGAAGCTCTTGATGAATTATGAATATTTTGAGTGTTTTTACGGTTATCTCAAGAGAGAGAAACTTGTGAGAGGCCTTTGGTAGGCTCTCATTGATTCTAGTGTTGTTGAGAGGTCGGTTGCTTGGGATTCGATTCCATTGAAGTTAACTTAAGAATTTGGTGTTTCTTTTGATGATAATTTAGAGGTCTTAGTTTTATATAACTTTTGTTGCTAAATTGAATCTAAAGTTGTGTCAAATTATCTTTTTTTTTCTTTTCTTTTTGTTTATCTTCTTAATTTCTCATTTCCGCGTATCCGTTCTTGTATCAATAGGTATCAGAGCGTAGCTTAGGTTTGTTCCAACAAATCTAGTTTTGGGTTTTCATTCAACAAAAAACAAATCCCAAAAATTCGAAAATCAGAAAAAAAAAAAAGCAGTTTCAAATCCTCGTTTGTTGTTGATTCTAGTGTTAGATTTGAGTTCCTTTGAGTTTTAGGGTTTCAAATCCGAACTTTCGAGTCATTCCAAGTTGTTATGAGATTTTCAGCATGGTTGAGTTGAAAAACTTGAAGAACTTGAAGTGGGTCTTGTTTATTTGGGTGAAATTAGAACTTGAAACCTATTGGGCTTTGTTCTACAAGTGCAGGGGAGCCTAGATCTAAAAATTGGAGTGAAAACAAGTTGATTTGAAGGTAGTTGAAATTTGAGTGTTCATAGTGTTCTTGAGCAACCATCAAATCTTCATAGGGAAGAAGATGACTAAAGTTGCATTTGATGCAAGTATTTTTCCCAAAGTTGTGAAAAGTTGTTTTTCTAGCCAAAAAGGAAATCACTAGGTTGTGTGGGGCCATAAGAGTCAACAAATCCGAGGAATTGACCCAAAATTTGAAGAAGGTCACGTACGCGACTAATACAAGACCAACTCCATCGAGCTTCATGAAGATGGAGTCTTTGAACATCATGGGAGGTCCACATAGGATGGCCTTCAAGATATGGGAGATAGCTTGGATGGAAGGCTTCAAGAACGTCACATTCAAGATATGGAAGATAGCTTGGGAGGCTATTTGGAGAAGGAGGCTATGTATGCAAAAGGGGCTAGTACTTAAATGCAAGCCTTTTCAAGTTTCACTTCCATGGAAGACATCCAAACAAGTCCCTTACTGAAGGGTATAATTGTAATAATGTAGTGTCTTCTTTATTTCATTAGTATAAATAGCTAGTATTTTTATTTCATGAAGGAAGCTCTTGATGAATTATGAATATTTTGAGTGTTTTTAGGGTTATCTCAAGAGAGAGAAACTTGTGAGAGGCCTTTGGTAGGCTCTTGTTGATTCTAGTGTTGTTGAGAGGTTGGTTGCTTGGGATTCGATTCCCTTGAGGTCAACATAAGAATTTTGTGTTTCTTTTGATGATAATTTAGAGGTCTTAGTTTTATATAACTTTGGTTGCTAAATTGAATCTTAAGTTGCGTCAAATTATCTATCTTTTCTTTTCTTTTTGTTTATCTTCTTAATTTCTCGTTTCCGCGTATCCGTTCTTGTATCAATTGGTGTCAGAGCTTAGCTTAGGTTTGTTCCAACAAATCTAGTCTTGGGTTTTGATTCAACAAAAAAAATCCCCAAAATTCGAAAATCAAAAAGAAAAAAAATTGTTTCAAATCCACGTTTGTTGTTGATTCTAGTGTTAGATTTGAGTTCCTTAGAGTTTTAGGGTTTCAAATCCGAAGTTTCGAGTCATTCCAAGTTGTTTTGACATTTTCACCATTGTTGAGTTGAAGAACTTGAAGAACTTAAAGTGGGTCTTGTTGATTTGGGTGAAATTGGAACTTGAAAGCTATTGGGCTTTGTTCTACAAGTGAAAGGGAGCCTAGATCTGAAAATTGGAGTGAAAACAAGTTGATTTGAAGGTAGTTGAAATTTGGGTGTTCATAGTGTTCTTGAGCAACCATCAAATCTTCATAGGGAAGAAGATGACTAAAAGTTGCATTTGATGCAAGTAGTTTTCCCAAAGTTGTGAAAAGTAGTTTTTCTACCCCAAAAAGCAAATTACTAGGTTCTGTGGGGCCATAAGAGTCAACAAATCCGAGGAATTGACCCAAAATTTGAAGAAGGTCACGTACGCGACTGATACAAGACCAACTCCATCGAGCTTCATGAAGATGGAGTCTTTGAACATCATGGGAGGTCCACATAGGATGGCCTTCAAGATATGGGAGATAGCTTGGATGGAAGGCTTCAAGAACGTCACATTCAAGATATGGAAGATAGCTTGGGAGGCTATTTGGAGAAGGAGACTATGTATGCAAAAGGGGCTAGTACTTAAATGCAAGCCTTTTCAAGTTTCACTTCCATGGAAGACATCCAAACAAGGCCCTTACTGAAGGGTACAACTGTAATAATGTAGTGTCTTCTTTATTTCATTAGTATAAATAGCTAGTATTTTTATTTCATGAAGGAAGCTTTTGATGAATTATGAATATTTTGAGTGTTTTTAGTGTTATCTCAAGAGAGAGAAACTTGTGAGAGGCCTTTGGTAGGCTCTTGTTGATTCTTGTGTTGTTGAGAGGTTGGTTGCTTGGGATTCGATTCCCTTGAGGTCAACTTAAGAATTTTGTGTTTCTTTTGATGATAATTTAGAGGTCTTAGTTTTATATAACTTTGGTTGCTAAATTGAATCTTAAGTTGCGTCAAATTATCTATTTTTTTCTCTTCTTTTTGTTTATCTTCTTAATTTCTCGTTTCCGCGTATCCGTTCTTGTATCTATTGGTGTCAGAGCTTAGCTTAGGTTTGTTCCAATAAATCTAGTCTTGGGTTTTGATTCAACAAAAAAAATCCCCAAAATTCGAAAATCAGAAAGAAAAAAAATTGTTTCAAATGCACGTTTGTTGTTGATTCTAGTGTTAGATTTGAGTTCCTTAGAGTTTTAGGGTTTCAAATCCGAAGTTTCGAGTCATTCCAAGTTGTTTTGACATTTTCACCATTGTTGAGTTGAAGAACTTGAAGAACTTAAAGTGGGTCTTATTGATTTGGATGAAATTGGAACTTGAAAGCTATTGGGCTTTGTTCTACAAGTGAAAGGGAGCCTAGATCTAAAAATTGGAGTGAAAACAAGTTGATTTGAAGGTAGTTGAAATTAGGGTATTCATAGTGTTCTTGAGCAACCATCAAATCTTCATAGGGAGGAAGATGACTAAAAGTTGCATTTGATGCAAGTAGTTTTCCCAAAGTTGTGAAAAGTTGTTTTTCTACCCCAAAAAGAAAAATACTAGGTTGTGTGGGGCCACAAGGGTGAGCTAATCCGCCGAATTGGCCCTAAAATTTGCAGAAGGACACGTACGCGAGTGATACAAGACCAACTCCGTCGAGCTTCATGAAGATGGAGTCTTTGAAGATCATGGGAGGTCTACATAGGATGGTCTTCAAGATATGGGAGATAGCTTGGATGGAAGGCTTCAAGAACGTCACATTCAAGATATGGAAGGTAGCTTGGGAGGATATTTCGAGAAGGCGGCTATGTATGCAAAAGGGGCTAGTACTTAAATGCAAGCCTTTTCAAGTTTCACTTCCATGGAAGACATCCAAACAAGTCCCTTACTGAAGGGTACAATTGTAATAATGTAGTGTCTTCTTTATTTCATTAGTATAAATAGCTAGTATTTTTATTTCATGAAGGAAGCTCTTGATGAATTATGAATATTTTGAGTGTTTTTAGGGTTATCTCAAGAGAGAGAAACTTGTGAGAGGCCTTTGGTAGGCTCTTGTTGATTCTTGTGTTGTTGAGAGGTTGGTTGCTTGGGATTCGATTCCCTTGTGGTCAACTTAAGAATTTGGTGTTTCTTTTGATGGTAATTTGGAGGTCTTAGTTTTATATTACTTTTGTTGCTAAATTGAATCTTAAGTTGTGTAATATTATCTATCTTTTCTTTTCTTTTTGTTTATCTTCTTAATTTCTCATTTCTGCGTATCCGTTCTTCTATCAATTGGTATCAGAGCATAGCTTAGTTTATTTCCAACAAATCTAGTCTTGGGATTTGCTTCAACAATAAAAAATCCCCAAAATTCGAAATATGAGAAAAGAAAAAAAATTGTTTCAAATCCTCATTTGTTGTTGATTCTAGTGTTAGATTTGAGTTCCTTAGAGTTTTAGGGTTTCAAATCCGAAGTTTCGAGTCATTCCAAGTTGTTTTGAGATTTTCACCATTGTTGAGTTGAAGAACTTGAAGAACGTGAAGTGGGTCTTGTTGATTTGGGTGAAATTGGAACTTGAAACCTATTGGGCTTTGTTCTACAAGTGCAGGGGAGCCTAGATCTAAAAATTGGAGTGAAAACAAGTTGATTTGAAGGTAGTTGAAATTTGAGTGTTCATAGTGTTCTTGAGCAACCATCAAATCTTCATAGGGAAGAAGATGACTAAAAGTTGCATTTGATGCAAGTATTTTTTCCAAAGTTGTGAAAAGTTGTTTTTCTATCCCAAAAAGGAAATTACTAGGTTATGTGGGGCCATAAGAGTCAACAAATCCGAGGAATTGACCCAAAATTTGAAGAAGGACACGTACGCGACTGATACAAGACCAACTCCATCGAGCTTCATGAAGATAGAGTCTTTGAACATCATGGGAGGTCCACATAGGATGGCCTTCAAGATATGGGAGATAACTTGGATGGAAGGCTTCAAGAACGTCACATTCAAGATATGGAAGATAGCTTGGAAGGCTATTTGGAGAAGGAGACTATGTATGCAAAAGGGGCTAGTACTTAAATGCAAGCCTTTTCAAGTTTCACTTCCATGGAAGACATCCAAACAAGTCCCTTACTGAAGGGTACAATTGTAATAATGTAGTGTCTTCTTTATTTCATTAGTATAAATAGCTAGTATTTTTATTTCATGAAGGAAGCTCTTGATGAATTATGAATATTTTGAGTGTTTTTAGGGTTATCTCAAGAGAGAGAAACTTGTGAGAGGCCTTTGGTAGGCTCTTGTTGATTCTAGTGTTGTTGAGAGGTTCGTTTCTTGGGATTCGATTCCCTTGAGGTCAACATAAGAATTTTGTGTTTCTTTTGATGATAATTTAGAGGTCTTAGTTTTACATAACTTTGGTTGCTAAATTGAATCTTAAGTTGCATCAAATTATCTATCTTTTCTTTTCTTTTTGTTTATCTTCTTAATTTCTCGTTTCCGCGTATCCGTTCTTGTATCAATTGGTGTCAGTGCTTAGCTTAGGTTTGTTCCAACAAATCTAGTCTTCGGTTTTGATTCAACAAAAAAAAATCCCCAAAATTCAAAAATCAGAAAGAAAAAAAATTGTTTCAAATCCACGTTTGTTGTTGATTCTGGTGTTAGATTTGAGTTCCTTAGAGTTTTAGGGTTTCATATCCGAAGTTTTGAGTCATTCCAAGTTGTTTTGACATTTTCACCATTGTTGAGTTGAAGAACTTGAAGAACATAAAGTGGGTCTTGTTGATTTGGGTGAAATTGAAACTTGAAAGCTATTGGGCTTTGTTCTACAAGTGAAAGGGAGCCTAGATCTAAAAATTGGAGTGAAAACAAGTTGATTTGAAGGTAGTTGAAATTTGAGTGTTCATAGTGTTCTTGAACAACTATCAAATCTTCATAGGGAGGAAGATGACTAAAAGTTGCATTTGATGCAAGTATTTTTCCCAAAGTTGTGAAAAGTTGTTTTTCTACCCCAAAAAGGAAATTACTAGGTTGTGTGGGGCCATAAGAGTCAACAAATCCGAGGAATTGACCCAAAAATTGAAGAAGGACACGTACGCGACTGATACAAGACCAACTCCATCGAGCTTCATGAAGATAGAGTCTTTGAACATCATGGGAGGTCCACATAGGATGGCCTTCAAGATATGGGAGAAAGCTTGGATGGAAGGCTTCAAGAATGTCACATTCAAGATATGAAAGATAGCTTGGGAGGCTATTTGGAGAGGGAGGCTATGTATGCAAAATGGGCTAGTACTTAAATGCAAGCCTTTTCAAGTTTCACTTCCATGGAAGACATCCAAACAAGGCCCTTACTGAAGGGTACAACTGTAATAATGTAGTGTCTTCTTCATTTCATTAGTATAAATAGCTAGTATTTTTATTTCATGAAGGAAGCTTTTGATGAATTTTGAATATATTGAGTGTTTTTAGGGTTATCTCAAGAGAGAGAAACTTGTGAGAGGCCTTTGGTAGGCTCTTGTTGATTCTTGTGTTGCTAAGAGGTTGGTTGCTTGGGATTCGATTCCCTTGAGGTCAACTTAAGAATTTAGTGTTTCTTTTCATGATAATTTAGAGGTCTTAGTTTTATATAACTTTGGTTGCTAAATTGAATCTTAAGTTGCGTCAAATTATCTATCTTTTCTTTTCTTTTTGTTTATCTTCTTGATTTCTCGTTTCCGCATATCCGTTCTTGTATCAATTGGTGTCAGAGCTTAGCTTAGGTTTGTTCCAACAAATCTAGTTTTGGGTTTTCATTCGACAAAAAAAAAATCCCCAAAATTCGAAAATCAGAAAAAAAAAAATGTAGTTTCAAATCTTCGTTTGTTGTTGATTCTAGTGTTAGATTTGAGTTCCTTAGAGTTTTAGGGTTTCAAATCTGAAGTTTCGAGTCATTCCAAATTGTTTTGAGATTTTCACCGTTGTTGAGTTGAAGAACAAGAAGAACTTAAAGTGGGTCTTGTTTATTTGGGTGAAATTAGAACTTGAAACCTAATGGGCTTTGTTGTACAAGTGAAGGGGAGCCTAGATATTAAAATTGGAGTGAAGACGAGTTGATTTGAAGGTAGTTGAAATTTGGGAGTTCATAGTGTTCTTGAGCAACCATCAAATATTCATAGGGAAGAAGATGACTAAAATTTGCATTTGATGCAAGTATTTTTCCCAAAGTTGTGAAAAGTTGTTTTTCTATCCCAAAAAGGAAATTACTAGGTTATGTGGGGCCATAAGAGTCAACAAATCCGAGGAATTGACCCAATATTTGAAGAAGGACACGTACGCGACTGATACAAGACCAACTCCATCGAGCTTCATGAAGATAGAGTCTTTGAACATCATGGGAGGTCCACATAGGAAGGCCTTCAAGATATGGGAGATAGCTTGGATGGAAGGCTTCAACAACGTCACATTAAACATATGGAAGATAGCTTGGGAGGCTATTTGGAGAGGGAGGCTATGTATGCAAAAGGGGCTAGTACTTAAATGCAAGCCTTTTCAAGTTTCACTTCCATGGAAGACATCCAAACAAGACCCTTACTGAAGGGTACAACTGTAATAATGTAGTGTCTTCTTTATTTCATTAGTATAAATAGCTAGTATTTGTATTTCATGAAGGAAGCTTTTGATGAATTATGAATATTTTGAGTGTTTTTAGAGTTATCTCAAGAGAGAGAAACTTGTGAGAGGGCTTTGGAAGGCTCTTGTTGATTCTTGTGTTGTTGAGAGGTTGTTTGCTTGGGATTCGATTCCCTTGTGTTCAACTTAAGAATTTGGTGTTTCTTTTGATGGTAATTTGGAGGTCTTAGTTTTATATTACTTTTGTTGCTAAATTGAATCTTAAGTTGTGTAATATTATCTATCTTTTCTTTTCTTTTTGTTTATCTTCTTAATTTATCATTTCCGTGTATCCGTTCTTCTATCAATTGGTATCAGAGCATAGCTTAGTTTATTTCCAACAAATCTAGTCTTGGGATTTGCTTCAACAAAAAACATTCCACAAAATTCGAAAATCAGAAAAGAAAAAAAAATTGTTTCAAATCCTCATTTGTTGTTGATTCTTAGTGTTAGATTTGAGTTCCTTAGAGTTTTAGGGTTTCAAATCCGAAGTTTCGAGTCATTCCAAGTTGTTTTGAGATTTTCACCATTGTTGAGTTGAAGAACTTGAAGAACGTGAATATTTTGAGTGTTTTTAGGGTTATCTCAAGAGAGAGAAACTTGTGAGAGGCCTTTGGAAGGCTCTTGTTGATTCTTGTGTTGTTGAGAGGTTGGTTACTTAGGATTCGATTCCGTTGTGTTCAACTTAAGAATTTGGTGTTTCTTTTGATGGTAATTTGGAGGTCTTAGTTTTATATTACTTTTGTTGCTAAATTGAATCTTAAGTTGTGTAATATTATCTATCTTTTCTTTTCTTTTTGTTTATCTTCTTAATTTCTCATTTCCGCGTATCCGTTCTTCTATCAATTGGTATCAGAGCATAGCTTAGTTTATTTCCAACAAATCTAGTCTTGGGATTTGCTTCAACAACAAAAAATCCCCAAAATTCGAAAATGAGAAAAGAAAAAAAAATTGTTTCAAATCCTCATTTGTTGTTGATTCTAGTGTTAGATTTGAGTTCCTTAGAGTTTTAGGGTTTCAAATCCGAAGTTTCGAGTCATTCCAAGTTGTTTCGAGATTTTCACCATTGTTGAGTTGAAGAACTTGAAGAACGTGAACTGGGTCTTGTTGATTTGTGTGAAAATTGGAGCTTCAAACCTATTGGGCTTTGTTCTACAAGTGCAGGGGAGCCTAGATCTAAAAATTGGAGTGAAAACAAGTTGATTTGAAGGTAGTTGAAATTTGAGTGTTCATAGTGTTCTTGAGCAACCATCAAATCTTCATAGGAAGAAGATGACTAAAAGTTGCATTTGATGCAAGTATTTTTCCCAAAGTTGTGAAAAGTTGTTTTTCTACCCAAAAAGGAAATTACTAGGTTGTGTGGGGCCATAAGAGTCAACAAATCTGAGGAATTGACCCAAAATTTGAAGAAGGACACGTACGCGACTAATACAAGACCAACTCCATCGAGCTTCATGAAGATAGAGTCTTTGAACAATATGGGAGGTCCACATAGGATGGCCTTCAAGATATGGGAGATAGATTGGATGGAAGGCTTCAAGAACGTCACATTCAAGATATGGAAGATAGCTTGGGAGGCTATTTGGAGAAGGAGACTATGTATGCAAAAGGGGCTAGTACTTAAATGCAAGCCTTTTCAAGTTTCACTTCCATGGAAGACATCCAAACAAGGTCCTTACTGAAGGGTACAATTGTAATAATGTAGTGTCTTCTTTATTTCATTAGTATAAATAGCTAGTATATTTATTTCATGAAGGAAGCTCTTGATGAATTATGAATATTTTGAGTGTTTTTAGGGTTATCTCAAGAGAGAGAAACTTGTGAGAGGCCTTTGGTAGGCTCTTGTTGATTCTAGTGTTGTTGAGAGGTTCGTTGCTTGGGATTCGATTTCCTTGAGGTCAACATAAGAATTTTGTGTTTCTTTTGATGATAATTTAGAGGTCTTAGTTTTATATAACTTTGGTTGCTAAATTGAATCTTAAGTTGCATCAAATTTTCTATCTTTTCTTTTCTTTTTGTTTATCTTCTTAATTTCTCATTTCCGCGTCTCCGTTCTTGTATCAATTGGTGTCAGAGCTTAGCTTAGGTTTGTTCCAACAAATCTAGTCTTGGGTTTTGATTCAACAAAAAAAAATCCCCAAAATTCCAAAAATCAGAAAGAAAAAAAATTGTTTCAAATCCACGTTTGTTGTTGATTCTGGTGTTAGATTTGAGTTCCTTAGAGTTTTAGCGTTTCAAATCCGATGTTTTGAGTCATTCCAAGTTGTTTTGACATTTTCACCATTGTTGAGTTGAAGAACATAAAGTGGGTCTTGTTGATTTGGGTGAAATTGAAACTTGAAAGCTATTGGGCTTTGTTCTACAAGTGAAAGGGAGCCTAGATCTAAAAATTGGAGTGAAAACAAGTTGATTTGAAGGTAGTTGAAATTTGGGTATTCATAGTGTTCTTGAGCAACCATCAAATCTTCATAGGGAGGAAGATGACTAAAAGTTGCATTTGATGCAAGTATTTTTCCCAAAGTTGTGAAAAGTTTTTTTTCTACCCAAAAAGGAAATTACTAGGTTGTGTGGGGCCATAAGAGTCAACAAATCTGAGGAATTGACCCAAAATTTGATGAAGGACACGTACGCGACTAATACAAGACCAACTCCATCGAGCTTCATGAAGATAGAGTCTTTGAACAATATGGGAGGTCCACATAGGATGGCCTTCAAGATATGGGAGATAGATTAGATGGAAGGCTTCAAGAACGTCACATTCAAGATATGGAAGATAGCTTGGGAGGCTATTTGGAGAAGGAGACTATGTATGCCAAAGGGGCTAGTACTTAAATGCAAGCCTTTTCAAGTTTCACTTCCATGGAAGACATCCAAACAAGGTCCTTACTGAAGGGTACAATTGTAATAATGTAGTGTCTTCTTTATTTCATTAGTATAAATAGCTAGTATATTTATTTCATGAAGGAAGCTCTTGATGAATTATGAATATTTTGAGTGTTTTTAGGGTTATCTCAAGAGAGAGAAACTTGTGAGAGGCCTTTGGTAGGCTCTTGTTGATTCTAGTGTTGTTGAGAGGTTCGTTGCTTGGGATTCGATTTCCTTGAGGTCAACATAAGAATTTTGTGTTTCTTTTGATGATAATTTAGAGGTCTTAGTTTTATATAACTTTGGTTGCTAAATTGAATCTTAAGTTGCATCAAATTTTCTATCTTTTCTTTTCTTTTTGTTTATCTTCTTAATTTCTCGTTTCCGCGTCTCCGTTCTTGTATCAATTGGTGTCAGAGCTTAGCTTAGGTTTGTTCCAACAAATCTAGTCTTGGGTTTTGATTCAACAAAAAAAAATTCCCAAAATTCAAAAATCAGAAAGAAAAAAAAATTGTTTCAAATCCACGTTTGTTGTTGATTCTGGTGTTAGATTTGAGTTCCTTAGAGTTTTAGCGTTTCAAATCCGATGTTTTGAGTCATTCCAAGTTGTTTTGACATTTTCACCATTGTTGAGTTGAAGAACATAAAGTGGGTCTTGTTGATTTGGGTGAAATTGAAACTTGAAAGCTATTGGGCTTTGTTCTACAAGTGAAAGGGAGCCTAGATCTAAAAATTGGAGTGAAAACAAGTTGATTTGAAGGTAGTTGAAATTTGGGTATTCATAGTGTTCTTGAGAAACCATCAAATCTTCATAGGGAGGAAGATGACTAAAAGTTGCATTTGATGCAAGTAGTTTTCCCAAAGTTGTGAAAAGTTGTTTTTCTACCCCAAAAAGAAAAATACTAGGTTGTGTGGGGCCACAAGGGTGAGCTAATCCGCCGAATTGGCCTAAAATTTGAAGAAGGACACGTACGCGAGTGATACAAGACCAACTCCATCGAGCTTCATGAAGATGGAGTCTTTGAAGATCATGGGAGGTCTACATAGGATGGTCTTCAAGATATGGGAGATAGCTTGGATGGAAGGCTTCAAGAACGTCACATTCAAGATATGGAAGGTAGCTTGGGAGGATATTTCGAGAAGGCGGCTATGTATGCAAAAGGGGCTAGTACTTAAATGCAAGCCTTTTCAAGTTTCACTTCCATGGAAGACATCCAAACAAGGTCCTTACTGAAGGGTACAATTGTAATAATGTAGTGTCTTCTTTATTTCATTAGTATAAATAGCTAGTATATTTATTTCATGAAGGAAGCTCTTGATGAATTATGAATATTTTGAGTGTTTTTAGGGTTATCTCAAGAGAGAGAAACTTGTGAGAGGCCTTTGGTAGGCTCTTGTTGATTCTAGTGTTGTTGAGAGGTTCGTTGCTTGGGATTCGATTCCCTTGAGGTCAACATAAGAATTTTGTGTTTCTTTTGATGATAATTTAGAGGTCTTAGTTTTATATAACTTTGGTTGCTAAATTGAATCTTAAGTTGCATCAAATTTTCTATCTTTTCTTTTCTTTTTGTTTATCTTCTTAATTTCTCGTTTCCGCGTCTCCGTTCTTGTATCAATTGGTGTCAGAGCTTAGCTTAGGTTTGTTCCAACAAATCTAGTCTTGGGTTTTGATTCAACAAAAAAAAATCCCCAAAATTCAAAAATCAGAAAGAAAAAAAATTGTTTCAAATCCACGTTTGTTGTTGATTCTGGTGTTAGATTTGAGTTCCTTAGAGTTTTAGCGTTTCAAATCCGATGTTTTGAGTCATTCCAAGTTGTTTTGACATTTTCACCATTGTTGAGTTGAAGAACATAAAGTGGGTCTTGTTGATTTGGGTGAAATTGAAACTTGAAAGCTATTGGGCTTTGTTCTACAAGTGAAAGGGAGCCTAGATCTAAAAATTGGAGTGAAAACAAGTTGATTTGAAGGTAGTTGAAATTTGGGTATTCATAGTGTTCTTGAGCAACCATCAAATCTTCATAGGGAGGAAGATGACTAAAAGTTGCATTTGATGCAAGTAGTTTTCCCAAAGTTGTGAAAAGTTGTTTTTCTACCCCAAAAAGAAAAATACTAGGTTGTGTGGGGCCACAAGGGTGAGCTAATCCGCCGAATTGGCCTAAAATTTGCAGAAGGACACGTACGCGAGTGATACAAGACCAACTCCATCGAGCTTCATGAAGATGGAGTCTTTGAAGATCATGGGAGGTCTACATAGGATGGTCTTCAAGATATGGGAGATAGCTTGGATGGAAGGCTTCAAGAACGTCACATTCAAGATATGGAAGGTAGCTTGGGAGGATATTTCGAGAAGGCGGCTATGTATGCAAAAGAGGCTAGTACTTAAATGCAAGCCTTTTCAAGTTTCACTTCCATGGAAGACATCCAAACAAGTCCCTTCTGAAGGGTACAATTGTAATAATGTAGTGTCTTCTTTATTTCATTAGTATAAATAGCTAGTATTTTTATTTCATGAAGGAAGCTCTTGATGAATTATGAATATTTTGAGTGTTTTTAGGGTTATCTCAAGAGAGAGAAACTTGTGAGAGGCCTTTGGTAGGCTCTTGTTGATTCTTGTGTTGTTGAGAGGTTGGTTGCTTGGGATTCGATTCCCTTGTGGTCAACTTAAGAATTTGGTGTTTCTATTCATGGTAATTTGGAGGTCTTAGTTTTATATTACTTTTGTTGCTAAATTGAATCTTAAGTTGTGTAATATTATCTATCTTTTCTTTTCTTTTTGTTTATCTTCTTAATTTCTCATTTCTGCGTATCCGTTCTTCTATCAATTGGTATAAGAGCATAGCTTAGTTTATTTCCAACAAATCTAGTCTTTGGATTTGCTTCAACAATAAAAAACCCCCAAAATTCGAATATGAGAAAAGAAAAAAAAATGTTTCAAATCCTCATTTGTTGTTGATTCTAGTGTTACATTTGAGTTCCTTAGAGTTTTAGGGTTTCAAATCCGAAGTTTCGAGTCTTTCCAAGTTGTTTTGAGATTTTCACCATTGTTGAGTTGAAGAACTTGAAGAACGTGAAGTGGGTCTTGTTGATTTGGGTGAAATTGGAACTTGAAACCTATTGGGCTTTGTTCTACAATTGCAGGGGAGCCTAGATCTAAAAATTGGAGTAAAAACAAGTTGATTTTAAGGTAGTTGAAATTTTAGTGTTCATAGTGTTCTTGAGCAACCATCAAATCTTCATAGGGAAGAAGATGACTAAAAGTTGCATTTGATGCAAGTATTTTTCCCAAAGTTGTGAAAAGTTGTTTTTCTACCCCAAAAAGGAAATTACAAGGTTGTGTGGGGCCATAAGAGTCAACAAATCCGAGGAATTGACCCAAAAATTGAAGAAGGACACGTACGCGACTGATACAAGACCAACTCCATCGAGCTTCATGAAGATAGAGTCTTTGAACATCATGGGAGGTCCACATAGGATGGCCTACAAGATATGGGAGAAAGCTTGGATGGAAGGCTTCAAGAATGTCACATTCAAGATATGAAAGATAGCTTGGGAGGCTATTTGGAGAGGGAGGCTATGTATGCAAAATGGGCTAGTACTTAAATGCAAGCCTTTTCAAGTTTTACTTCCATGGAAGACATCCAAACAAGGCCCTTACTGAAGGGTACAACTGTAACAATGTAGTGTCTTCTTCATTTCATTAGTATAAATAGCTAGTATTTTTATTTCATGAAGGAAGCTTTTGATGAATTATGAATATTTTGAGTGTTTTTAGGGTTATCTCAAGAGAGAGAAACTTGTGAGAGGCCTTTGGTAGGCTCTTGTTGATTCTTGTGTTGCTAAGAGGTTGGTTGCTTGGGATTCGATTCCCTTGAGGTCAACTTAAGAATTTGGTGTTTCTTTTCATGATAATTTAGAGGTCTTAGTTTTATATAACTTTGGTTGCTAAATTGAATCTTAAGTTGCGTCAAATTATCTATCTTTTCTTTTCTTTTTGTTTATCTTCTTGATTTCTCGTTTCCGCATATCCGTTCTTGTATCAATTGGTGTCAGAGCTTAGCTTAGGTTTGTTCCAACAAATCTAGTTTTGGGTTTTCATTCGACAAAAAAAAAATCCCCAAAATTCGAAAATCAGAAAAAAAAGATGTAGTTTCAAATCATCGTTTGTTGTTGATTCTAGTGTTAGATTTGAGTTCCTTAGAGTTTTAGGGTTTCAAATCTGAAGTTTCGAGTCATTCCAAATTGTTTTGAGATTTTCACCGTTGTTGAGTTGAAGAACAAGAAGAACTTAAAGTGGGTCTTGTTTATTTGGGTGAAATTAGAACTTGAAACCTAATGGGCTTTGTTGTACAAGTGAAGGGGAGCCTAGATATTAAAATTGGAGTGAAGACGAGTTGATTTGAAGGTAGTTGAAATTTGGGAGTTCATAGTGTTCTTGAGCAACCATCAAATATTCATAGGGAAGAAGATGACTAAAATTTGCATTTGATGCAAGTATTTTTCCCAAAGTTGTGAAAAGTTGTTTTTCTATCCCAAAAAGGAAATTACTAGGTTATGTGGGGCCATAAGAGTCAACAAATCTGAGGAATTGACCCAATATTTGAAGAAGGACACGTACGCGACTGATACAAGAACAACTCCATCGAGCTTCATGAAGATGAAGTCTTTGAACATCTTGGGAGGTCCACATAGGATGGCCTTCAAGATATGGGAGATAGCTTGGATTGAAGGCTTCTAAAACGTCACATTGAAGATATGGAATATAGTTTGGGAGGCTATTTGGAGAAGGAGGCTATGTATGCAAAATGGGCTAGTTCTTAAATGCAAGCCTTTTCAAGTTTCACTTCCGTGGAAGACATCCAAACAGGGCCCTTACTGAAGGGTACAATTGCAATAATGTAGTGTCTTCTTTATTTCACTAGTGTAAATAGCTAGTTTTTTTTATTTCATGAAGGAAGCTTTTGATGAATTATGTATATTTTGAGTGTTTTTAGTGATATCTCAAGAGAGAGAAACTTGTGAGAGGCCTTTGGTAGGCTCTTGTTGATTCTTGTGTTGTTGAGAGGTTGGTTGCTTGGGATTCGATTCCCTTGAGGTCAACTTAAGAATTTAGTGTTTCTTTTGATGGTAATTTGGAGGTCTTAGTTTTATATTACTTTTGTTGCTAAATTGAATCTTAAGTTGTGTAAAATTATCTATCTTTTTTTTTATCTTCTTGGTTTCTCGTTTCCGCGTATCTGTTCTTTTATCAATTGGTATCAGAGCATAGCTTAGTTTATTTCCAACAAATCTAGTCTTGGGATTTGCTTCAAATTTGAAGAAGCACACGTTCGCGACTAATACAAGACCAACTCCATCGAGCTTTGTGAAGATGGAGTCTTTGAACATCATGGGAGGTCCACATAGGAAGGCCTTCAAGTTATGGGAGATAGCTTGGATGGAAGGCTTCAAGAACGTCACATTCAAGATATGGAAGATAGCTTGGGAGGCTATTTGGAGAAGGAGGCTATGTATGCAAAAGTGGCTAGTACTTAAATACAAGCCTTTTCAAGTTTCACTTCCATGGAAGACATCCAAACAAGGCCCTTACTGAAGGGTACAATTGTAATAATGTAGTGTCTTCTTTATTTCATTAGTATAAATAGCTTGTATTTTTATTTCACGAGGGAAGCTCTTGATAAATTATGAATATTTTGAGTGTTTTTAGGGTTATCTCAAAAGAGAGAAACTTGTGAGAGGCCTTTGGTAAGCTCTTGTTGATTCTATTGTTATTGAGAGGTTGAATGCTTGGGATTCGATTCCCTTGAGGTCTACTTAAGAATTTGGTGTTTTTTTAATGATAATTTAGAGGTCTTAGTTTTATATAACTTTGGTTGCTAAATTGAATCTTAAGTTGCGTCAAATTATCTATCATTTCTTTTCTTTTTGTTTATCTTCTTAATTTCTCGTTTCCGCATATCCGTCTTGTATCAATTGGTGTCAGAGCTTAGCTTAGGTTTGTTCCAACAAATCTAGTCTTAGGTTTTGATTCAACAAAAAAAAATCCCCAAAATTCGAAAATCAGAAAGAAAACAAATTGTTTCATATCCACGTTTCTTGTTGATTCTAGTGTTAGATTTGAGTTCCTTAGAGTTTTAGGGTTTCAAATCCGAAGTTTTAAGTCATTCGAAGTTGTTTTGACATTTTCACCATTGTTGAGTTGAACAACTTGAAGAACCTAAAGTGGGTCTTGTTGATTTGGGTGAAACTGCAACTTGAAAGCTATTGGGCTTTGTTTTACAAGTGAAGGGGAGCCTAGATCTGAAAATTGGAGTGAAAACAAGTTGATTTGAAGGTAGTTGAAATTTGGGTGTTCATAGTGTTCTTTAGCAACCTTCAAATCTTCATAGGGAAGAAGATGACTAAAAATTGCATCATATCCAAGTATTTTTCCCAAAGTTGTGAAAAGTTGTTTTTCTACCCCAAAAAGGAAATTACTAGGTTGTGTGGGGCCATAAGAGTCAACAAATCCGAGCAATTGACCCAAAATTTGAAGAAGGACACGTACGCGAATGATACATGACCAACTCCATCGAGCTTCATGAAGATGGAGTCTTTGAACATCATGGGAGGTCCACATAGGATGGCCTTCAAGATATGGGAGATATCTTGGATAGAAGGCTTCAAGAACGTCACATTCAAGACATTGAAGATAGCTTGGGAGGCTATTTGGAGAAGGAGGCTATGTATGCAAAAGGGTCTAGTACTTAAATGCAAGCCTTTTCAAGTTTCACTTCCATAGAAGACATCCAAACAAGGCCCTTACTGAACGGTACAATTGTAATAATGTAGTGTCTTCTGTATTTCATTAGAATAAATAGCTAGTATTTTTATTTCTTGAAGGAAGCTCTTGATGAATTATGAATATTGTGAGTATTTTTAGGGTTATCTCAAGAGAGAGAAACTTGTGAAAGGCCTTTGGTAGGCTCTTGTTGATTCTAGTGTTGGTGAGAGGTTCGTTGCTTGGGATTCGATTCCCTTAAGGTCAACTTAAGAATTTGGTGTTTCTTTTGATGATATTTAGAGGTCTTAGTTTTATATAACTTTGGTTGCTAAATTGAATCTTAAGTTGCGTCAAATTATCTATCATTTCTTTTCTTTTTGTTTATCATCTTAATTTCTCGTTTCCGCGTATTCGTTCTTGTCTCAATTGGTGTCAGAGCTTAGCTTAGGTTTGTTCCAACAAATCTAGTCTTGGGTTTTGATTCAATAAAAAAAAATCCCCAAAATTCAAAAATCAGAAAGAAAAAAATTTGTTTCATATCCACGTTTCTTGTTAATTCTAGTGTTAGATTTGAGTTCCTTAGAGTTTTAGGGTTTCAAATCCGAAGTTTCGAGTCATTCCAAGTTGTTTTAACATTTTCACCATTGTTGAGTTGAAGAACTTGTAGAACTTGAAGTGGGTCTTGTTGATTTGGGTGAAATTAGAACTTGAAACCTATTGGGCTTTGCTGTACAAGTGAAGGGGAGCCAAGATCTTAACATTGGAGTGAAGACAAGTTGATTTGAAGGTAGTTGAAATTTTGGAGTTCATACTGTTCTCGAGCAACCTTAAAATCTTCATTGGGAAGAAGATGACTGAAAGTTGCATTTGATCCAATTATTTTTCCCAAAGTTGTGAAAAGTTGTTTTTCTACCCCAAAAAGAAAAATACTAGGTTGTGTGGGGCCACAAGGGTGAGCTTATCCGCCGAATTGGCCTAAAATTTGAAGAAGGACACGTACGCGAGTGATACAAGACCAACTCCATCGAGCTTCATGAAGATGGAGTCTTTGAAGATCATAGGAGGTCTACATAGGATGGTCTTCAAGATATGGGAGATAGCTTGGATGGAAGGCTTCAAGAACGTCACATTCAAGATATGGAAGGTAGCATGGGAGGATATTTCGAGAAGGCGGCTATGTATGCAAAAGGGGCTAGTACTTAAATGCAAGCCTTTTCAAGTTTCACTTCCATGGAAGACATCCAAACAAGGCCCTTACTGAAGGGTATAATTGTAATAATGTAGTGTCTTCTTTATTTCATTAGTATAAATAGCTAGTATTTTTATTTCATGAAGGAAGCTTTTGATGAATTAAGAATTTGGTGTTTCTATTGATGATAATTTAGAGGTCTTAGTTTTATATAACATTGGTTGCTAAATTGAATCTTAAGATGCGTCAAATTATCTATCTTTTCTTTTCTTTTTGTTTATCTTGTTAATTTCTTGTTTCCGCGTATCCATTCTTGTATCAATTGGTGTCAGAGCTTAGCTTAGGTTTGTTCAAAAAATCTGGACTTGGGTTTTGATTCAACTAAAAAGAAAACCCCAAAATTCGATAATCAGAAAAAACAAAATTGTTTCAAATCCTCGTTTGTTGTTTATTCTAGTGTTAGATTTGAGTTCCTTAGAGTTTTAGGGTTTCAAATCCGAAATTTCGTGTCATTCCAAGTTGTTTTGAGATTTTCACCATTGTTGAGTTGAAGAACTTGACGAGGGTCTTGTTGAATTGGGTGAAATTGGAACTTGAAACCTATTGGGCTTTGTTCTACAAGTGCAGAGGAGCCTAGATCTAAAAATTGGAGAGAAAACAAGTTGATTTGAATGTAGTTGAAATTTGAGTGTTCATAGTTGCATTTGATCCAAGTATTTTTCCCAGAGTTGTCAAAAGTTGTTTTTCTACCCCAAAAAGAAAAATACTAGGTTGTGTGGGGCCACAAGGGTCACCAAATCCGCGGAATTAGCCAAACATTTGAAGAAGGACACGTACGTGAATGATACAAGACCAACTCCATCGAGCTTCATGAAGATGGAGTCTTTGAACATCATGGGAGGTCCACATAGGATGGCCTTCAAGATATGGGAGATAGCTTGGATAGAAGGCTTCAAGAACGTCACATTCAAGATATGGAAGATAGCTTGGGAGGCTATTTGGAGAAGGAGGTTATGTATGCAAAAGGGGCTAGTACTTAAATGCAAGTCTTTTCAATTTTCACTTCCATGGAAGACATCCAAATAAGGCCCTTACTGAAGGGTACAATTGTAATAATGTAGTGTCTTCATTATTTCATTAGTATAAATAGCTAGTATTTTTATTTCATTAAGGAAGATTTTGATGAATTATGAATATTTTGAGTGTTTTTAGGGTTATCTCAAGAGAGAGAAACTTGTGAGAGTCCTTTGGTAGGCCCTTGTTGATTCTTGTGTTGTTGAGAGGTTGGTTGTTTGGGATTCGATTCCCTTGAGCTCAACTTAAGAATTTGGTGTTTCTTTTGATGATAATTTAGAGGTCTTAGTTTTACATAACTTTGGTTGCTAAATTGAATCTAAAGTTGTGTCAAATTATCTATCTTTTTCTTTTCTTTTTGTTTATCTTCTTAATTTCTCGTTTCCGCGTGTCCGTTCTTGTATCATTTGGTATCAGAGCTTAGCTTAGGTTTGTTCCAACAAATCTAGTTTTTGGTTTTTATTCGACAAAAAAAATCCCAAAAATTCGAAAATCAGAAAGAAAAATTTGTTTCAAATCCTCGTTTGTTGTTGATTCTAGTGTTAGATTTGAGGTCCTTAGAGTTTTAGGGTTTCAAATCCGAAGTATCGAGTCATTCCAAGTTGTTTTGAGATTTTCACCATTGTTGAGTTGAAGAACTTGTAGAACTTGAAGTGGGTCTTGTTGATTTGGGTGAAATTAGAACTTGAAACCAATTGGGCTTTGTTGTACAAGTGAAGGGGAGCCTAGATCTTAAAATTGGAGTGAAGACAAGTTGATTTGAAGGTAGATGAAATTTTGGAGTTCATACTGTTCTCGAGCAACCTTAAAATCTTCATTGGGAAGAAGATGACTGAAAATTGCATTTGATCCAATTATTTTTCCCAAAGTTGTGACAAGTTGTTTTTCTACCCCAAAAAGAAAAATACTTGGTTTGTGGGGCCACAAGGGTTAGCTAATCCGCCGAATTGGCCTAAAATTTGAAGAAGGACACGTACGCGAGTGATACAAGACCAACTCCATCGAGCTTCATGAAGATGGAGTCTTTGAACATCATGGGAGGTCCACGTAGGATGGCCTTCAAGATATGGGAGATAGCTTGGATGGAAGGCTTCAAGAATGTCACATTCAAGATATGGAAGATCGCTTAAAAGGCTATTTGGAGAAGAAGGCTATGTATGCAAAAGGGGCTAGTACTTAAACGCAAGCCTTTTCAAGTTTCACTTCCATGGAAGACATCCAAACAAGACCCTTACTGAAGGGTACAATTGTAACAATGTAGTGTCTTCTTTACTTCATTAATATATATAGCTAGTATTTTAATTTCATGAAGGAAACTTTTGATGAATTATTAATATTTTAGTGCTTTTAGGGTTATCTCAAGAGGGAGAAACTTGTGAGAGGCCTTTGATAGGCCCTTGTTGATTCTTGTGTTGTTTAGAGGTTGGTTGCTTGGGATTAGAATCCCTTGAGGTCAACTTAAGAATTTGGTGTTTCTTTTAATTGTAATTTGGAGGTCTTAGTTTTATACAACTTTGGTTGCTAAATTGAATCTTAAGTTGTGTAAAATTATATATCTTTTCTTTTCTTTTTGTTTATCTTCTTAATTTCTCATTTCCGCGTATCCGTTCTTCTATCAATTGGTATCAGAGCATAGCTTAGTTTATTTCCAACAAATCTAAAAAAATCCCCAAAATTCGAAAATCAGTAAAGAAAAAAAATAGTTTCAAATCCTCATTTGTTGTTGATGCTAGTGTTAGATTTGAGTTCCTTAGAGTTTTAGGGTTTCAAATCCGAAGTTTCGAGTCATTCAGAGTTGTTTTCAGATTTTCACCATTGTTGAGTTGAAGAACTTGAAGAACGTGATGTGGGTCTTGTTGATTTGGGTGAAATTGGAACTTGAAACCTATTGGGGTTTGTTCTAAAAGTGAAGGGGAGCCTAGATCTGAAAATTGGAGTGAAAACAGGTTCATTTGAAAGTAGTTGAAATTTGAGTGTTCATAGTGTTCTTGAGCAACCTTCAAATCTTCATAGGGAAGAAGATGACTAAAAGTTGCATTTGATCCAAGTATTTTTCCCAAAGTTGTGAAAAGTTGTTTTTCTACCTAGAAAGGAAACTACTAGGTTGTGTGGGGCCATAAGAGTCATCAAATCCGAGGAATTGGCCCAAAATTTGAGGAAGGACACGTACGCGAGTGATACAAGACCAACTCCATCGAGCTTCATGAAGATGGAGTCTTTGAAGATCATAGGAGGTCGACATAGGATGGTCTTCAAGATATGGGAGATAGCTTGGATGGAAGGCTTCAAGAACGTCACATTCAAGATATGGAAGGTAGCATGGGAGGATATTTCGAGAAGGCGGCTATGTATGCAAAAGGGGCTAGTACTTAAATGCAAGCCTTTTCAAGTTTCACTTCCATGGAATACATCCAAACAAGGCCCTTACTGAACGGTATAATTGTAATAATGTATTGTCTTCTTTATTTCATTAGTATAAATAGCTAGTATTTTTTTTCTTGAAGGAAGCTTTTGATGAATTATGAATATTTTGAGTGTTTTTAGGTTTATCTCAAGAGAGAAAAACTTGTGAGAGGTATTTGGTAGGCTCTTGTTGATTCTAGTGTTATTGAGAGGTTGGTTGCTTGGGATTCGATTCCCCTGAGGTCAACTTAATAATTTGGTGTTTCTTTTGATGATAATTTAGAGGTCTTAGTTTTATATAACTTTGGTTGCTAAATTGAATCTTAAGTTGCGTCAAATTATCTATCATTTCTTTTCTTTTTGTTTATCTTCTTAATTTCTCGTTTCCGCGTATCCGTTCTTGTATCAATTTGTGACAGAGCTTAGCTTAGGTTTGTTCCAACAAATCTAGTCTTGGGTTTTGATTCAACAAAAAAAAATCCCCAAAATTCGAAAATCAGAAAGAAAAAAAATTGTTTCAAATCCACGTTTCTTGTTGATTCTAGTGTTAGATTTGAGTTCCTTAGAGTTTTAGGGTTTCAAATCCGAAGTTTCGAGTCATTCAGAGTTGTTTTGAGATTTTCACCATTGTTGAGTTGAAGAACTTGAAGAACGTGAAGTAAGTCTTGTTGATATAGGTGAAATTGGAACTTGAAACCTATTGGGCTTTGTTGTACAAGTGAAGGGGAGCCTAGATCTTAAAATTTGAGTGAAGACAAGTTGATTTAAAGGTAGCTGAAATTTTGGAGTTCATACTGTTCTCGAGCAACCTTCAATTCTTCATAGGGAAGAAGATGACTGAAAATTGCATTTGATCCAATTATTTTTCCCAAAGTTGTGAAAAGTTGTTTTTCTACCCCAAAAAGAAAAATACTAGGTTGTGTGGGGCCACAAGTGTAACACCTCGTAGCTTCGGGCGAAAGTTTGACTCATAAGATGATAATATAATGGAACCAATATGAGGGGTATAGGAAGTGTTTTGGTAACCAATTAAGTCATAAGAAAAGCCTTTGGGCAAAGAAAAGTGGGAAGCCACTCTACGGGGCATGTTTGCATGTGAGTTTATAGAAGGTCTTACTTCCAACGACCAGAACCCCTTTAGTAATTGAGAATTTGGGAAAACTTCCTTGCTGAAAGTTGTAGCCCTTTGAAATTTCTTTCCAACGGTATATTATGGGTTTTGAACGGAGCTATGCACAAAAGGTTATGGCCATTTTACGACAGACTGTTCGGCATAATATCACCCTCTGTCACACTTTGCGGCGCAAGATGCGGCCCGCAAACACGACATGCGGCCCCGCAGTTTCGCCGCAAAGTGTGCCAGAGAGATTTTGTCCAGAATTTTCTGGACTACTTTAAATAAGACCCAACTCGACCAAAATCATATTTTTCATCATTCTTGGTCAAGAAAACCTCTAAAATACTCTCTAACATTCATCCACAAGAAAATTCAAGGGAAATCCATGATCAATAACACCAAATCCATGAACCCAAGTGTTATATCCCGTATTTTTGAACGTCAGATTAATTGCTGAGGTGGGACCCACACATCGAGATTTTTTTGGGACATCTGAAAATTCATATGAATCACATATGAGAAGTTAAACACAACTCAAGAAGGACCCTTGGGCCAAATCAAAGTGGAAGTCCTCCAAACGAATATTTTAAGAAAACGTTTTCGGGTGATCTGACTTCTAGGAGCAAAAACGGTATTATAAGTTTGGAATTTGGAAAAGTACCAAGAAATATAAGTTGTAGATAATTGAATTAGCTTTCCAACCATAGGTCTTGGATCCCCAGGTGACATCGGTACAAGGAGATATGGACGTTTTAAGGTCGAAAGGTCAGTGGGCTAGGCCCAACTCGGGACCAAACCGAGTTGGCCCAAAAAAATCAAAACAAAAATAAGTGGGCTAAGGTTTGGGCCTTGTTTGGCCGTCCATTTGGTGTGGGCTTAAGCCCACATCAAGGTTAATGAGTAAATAAAGAGATGACCAAGTCATCTTTTTCATCAAACTCTCTAGAATTTTCAAGAAAGTAAGAACAAGAAAAGAAGGAGAAAAACTTGAAGGCCATTTCGGCCAAGATCAAAAACCAACAAGAAAATTGATAAAAATTCTTCAAAAATCATTTTCTACCAAGTAAAGGGTGATTAACAAGGTGGAGTTGTTGTTGGAGCAAGAAAAATTCAAAATCATACAAGTTGTCAAGTTGTAGTCAAGTGAGAAGTTGAAGAAGAAAGGTGAGTTTTGATCTTGTTTTATGTGTTATATATGGTTTATATGTGTTGTAGTATGCTAAAATGGATGAAATTCATGGAGGAAAGAAATATAGTACATGGCCGTGTGTATGTATATATGTGTAGGACTCATGCTTCAATTATTTTAATTAGTGTTTGGTTGTTATTGTTGTGAATGATATGTGGAAAATGGAAGTTGAATGAATTTTGAGAAGTTGTAGTGTGTATGTTGGTGTTGGCCGTGTGGTTATGGTGAAAAAATGGAAGAGAATGAGTCCATTTTATTTAGTATTTTGTTTGTTGTTATGTTGTGGACTCTATATTGCTAATGAATGTCTAGGAACCTTAGTGAAGTTGAAGTAGGTGGAGGTTTGTTTTAGAAGTTGTGTAAAGTGAATGTAATGTTCTTGCATGCATGGAAGGTAATGTGGTTAGTATGATGTTGTTGGAATATAGATTATGAGGTTGTTATTGTTTTCATTAAAGTTAGAAAGTTTTTGGAAGAAGTAGTAAGTTGATTGAATATGGAAGTTGTTAGTATTGTTGTTGTTGGAATTGTGGTTGATATTTTGACCGGGTTTGAATTCCCGGGATTGTTGTTGATTGAAATTAGCCAAGTTGAACTTGGTGGGATGGAGTATTTATAGGGGAAGTGCTGCCGAAATTTCGGTAGCCAAATGTTTCCTTAAGATTCTAACTCTAAGTACCCTAATAAGAGTTTTGATAAACATGACCAATTTGCAGATTTTGACGAGATTGCGACGTGAATTTGGAATAGCAAAAGGAGCGGAAAGAGGTATGTAAGGCTTCACTCTTCTTTCTATGGCATGTCTTAGATGTAATAAGTCGGGTACGAGCCTCGGGGACAACCCTAGCCCCCGGAATCCGCACCTAAAGTTTTCCACTTTTTGTTCAATAGAATTGAACTAGAACGTGTGCAAATGATGGAAAGACCTCTTAAACCCTTAGAACTTGCACGAGTGGGACTCGATTACCCTAGAACCATCACAAGTAATGACATGACACGTAATATATGTAAATAACATACGCCACCCCATCCGGCCCGAGGTGGGCCCGCTACTCTCGGATTTTTCCTTACAGTGTTGCTTGACTTATTAGAAGTGAATCCAAATGTCACGCCCCGAACCTGGGCCTGGACGTAACACGGCACCCGGTGCCTGACTGCATGTGACCGAGCGAACCAACTGGCTGACTGAATCAACATGTGATATCAAAACATAACTGAATGTGGAAACAATTAAACACATGCTGATATACTAAAGGTCTGACTGAAATCATAATGCGGAAATACTTAGACAATCTGAAATATATCTGAAAGTAGCTAACATGGCTAAACCAAAACAACTGAATGACTAAGTATAACTGTCTACAAGGCTAACATAACAAATATCTGACTATCTGAACTGTGTCTATGAAGCCTCTAAGAGTACTGAATAATAAAACTGCCTATAAACTGAATTAACTAGATAGATGACAACGCCCCGAAGGAATTTGGGGCTCACCAGTAGCTGATACGTACACTCCTAAATAGCTGAGTCGTCAACCTGTATATCGTTGCCTGCATCGCGAGATGCAGGCCCCCAAGCAAATAAAAAGGGACATCAGTACATTTGAATTGTACTGGTATGTAAAGCAACTGAAGCAATAAAATACTGGAACTGAAACTGAAACTGATAACTGTAACTGTACTAAACAGGAAAGCAAGAAGCTGAAGTACTCCCTGTTCTGAATGAAGAATCACCTGTAAAACTGTAAATATAACTGTGGCCTGGGGCCCAAATAATGTGCACAAAAACTGTGGCCTCTGGCCCAAGCAATACGTATGCATAAACTGTGGCCTAGGGCCCAAAAGTACAGATACAGGTGTTCAACATTAACAATTTACAAAACTGAGACTGGCTATATCTGATAGCATGATAACTGTTTCTGATTATGGGACTCTTGCAAATAACTGGTTATACACTGACTGAGACTCATGTGATAATAATGCATAAGTCTATAAAGATTACGTGTTGAGTTCATGATGTTCAAAGTGACAACCATGAACGAATTCTGTAACTGCAACCTTAGAAGATAACAGTTCTATATCATATCATGAAACTAGGGCTAAACTATATTCTGAGTCAAATTGCTAACAAGTATGAAGAATGAGGCGTAGGGAGAATTATGAACATTCCCTAACGTAGATAGTTAGCCTCACATACCTTAATTCCAGCCTTTGAGCGTAATACAATGTTCGTCACCCCTTTCAACTTTGATCTATAGCAATACAAGTCAAAGGGATTCTATATTAGCAATAATATTCATGATTTGGTCATCTAAGCATTTTATCAAACACGTAGTGGGCATAAAGCTTCACAATCTCCATTAATGGTGTTTCTTCACCCAATTCCCATTCTATTACTTCTAGGTGATTCTACAATCTCAATTAGGTGTAATAACGTCATTCTTCATCACCCACATGAATACAACAATCCCAAATCAACAATCCAAAACTCTAGCATAATTCATATAATTTCCTTTATCAAACCCATTTGTTATTCTCCCAAGAATTCATCAATTCTCAACTATAAATGATTTGAGAGTAGGAATATTACCTTTTGTGAGCATCCACCACGAAATCAACTTCCAAAGTTTGATTTGTAGCTTAGAACGACGGCAAGAACTTGTACTACACTTTATCCTTCACGAGCCTTGGGATTTGAGGCCTTCAACTTGTTGGATCCTCTCCTTTCTCTCTCTAACTATCCTTTCTCTCTCTCTAAAATCTGAAAATATGAGGGAAGGAGGCTACTAGGGTTGGACATTTCCCTTAAATATTAAGTGGAAATGGGTCTGACCCAACTTGAGTTCGGGTTGGACCAAGTCCACTGTCCAGCATGACCTTTCTGTCTTAAAACGTTCATATCTCCCTAACCAGATGTCTCCTCGAGGCCCATAATATACCGTTGGAAATCTATTTCAATTATCTACAACTTTCATGTTATACATTTGTCCAAATTCCCAACTTATAATAGGGGTATGGCCTCTCGAAGTTAGATCAGCCGAAAACGTACTTCCAATCGACGGCTCATTCGACGTTTCGTCGATCAGATCGACGAAACGTCGATCTCCTCCGTTGAATTGGCCAAATTTCCAGTGAACAATGCACATTCGATGGTTTAAAGGACGAACCGTCGATCAGATCGACGAAACGTCGATCTTCCCGTCGAAGTCACCCATTTCCCAGCGAAGACAGGCTTCAGTAAAATGGGCATAACTTTTTGTACGTAGCTCCGTTTGGGCTGGGCGACCTATCGTTGGAAAGCTATTTCAAAGATCTACAACTTTGATCAAGGAAGGTTTCCCAAATTCTAAATATTTAAAGGGGTTATGATCATAGGAAGTAAGACCTTCCACAAACTCATTGGCAAACATGCCCTGTAGAGTGGTTTTCAACTTTGCTTTGCCCAAAGACATTTCTTATGACTTAATTAGTTTTCAAGACACTTCCTATAACCCTCATATTGGTTCCATTATATTGTCATCTTATGAGTCGAACTTTCACTCGAAGCTACGAGGTGTTACAATATCTCCCCCTTGGGATCATTCGTCCTCGAATGATAAGCATTCGGGATTCTACAAAAATTTAGCCAGAGTTTCCCCTATAATAAGGCACTACCAACCTGTTACAGCAACCCATAATATCATTGCCTCTCAAGTCTACATCACAATAGCATTATAAATTGGCCACACATGACCCAAAAGCATGAAAAGAAAGCTTACATACCTCAAAATCTTGGTGCTTCATCATAAATCTCTTTTGTAGGCTGAAACAAGTGCGGGTACCTAGATTTCATATCCTCCTCAGCTTCCCATGTAGCTTCCTCAACTTTCTGACTCCTCCACAGGACTTTCACTGAGGCAACTTCATTAGTCCTCAACTTGCGAACTTGACGATCAAGAATGGCTATAGGGATCTCCTCATAGGTAAGGCCATTCTTAACTGTTATAGCATCGGCAGGAACAACCAACGAAGGGTCTCCCACACACTTCTTCAACATGGATACATGAAACACTGGATGAACAGCAGCTAAATCTTGTGGAAACTCAAGTTCATAAGCTACTAGACCAACCTTTCGTAAAATTCTGTAAGGTCCAATATATCTGGGACTGAGCATCCCTTTCTTGCCAAATCGCATGACACCCTTCATAGGTGACACTTTAAGGTACACCCAATCGTCAACTGAAAATTCTAAGTCCCTTCGCCTCACATCTGCGTAAGACTTCTGGCGACTTTGGGCCGTTTTCAAACGCTCCTGTATTAACTTGACTTTCTCCATAGCCTGATAACCAAATCTGGTCCTAACAACTCTGCTTCACCAACTTCGAACCAACCAATTGGTGATCTACACCTTCGCCCATACAGAGCTTCAAATGGTGCCATCCCAATACTAGCATGGCAATTGTTTTTGTAAGTAAACTCAATAAGAGGCAGGTGGTCATCCCAATTACCATTGAAATCAAGGACACATGGTTATTGAACCGAATGAATACATGATTACTGAATTGCTGAGACATTGAACTGAATGTCTACTGAACTAACTGAATACTAAGCTGACATAAATATCGGAGTATTGAACTAACATGAACATTATAACATGAGATCTGAATAGCGTATCTGTCTGACCATTTGTTTGAGGATGAAAAGCTGTACTAAGGTTCACCTTCGTACCCAATCCTTTCTGAAAGGATTTTCAGATGTTCGCTGTGAACTGAGCACTATAGTCTGAAATAATGGACACTAGGGTCCCATACAATCCGACAATTTCATTAACATATGACTTCGCATAATCTTCTGTTCAATCTGTGGTCTTAACTGGCAAGAAGTGCGCTGACTTCGTAAGTCTGTCCACAATCACTCAAATTAAATCATTCCTCCTATCTGAACGAGGTAGACCTAGAATGGTGAGCTTCTGACATAATTAGCTCTCTGAGCCCATCTACATCTGGAACGCATAATCTGCCTTGGTATCTCAAGGTACCGTTATCTCCCCTTTGTGCAAAAGCTAAGGCTTTATATTCGTGAATCCCCTCTTTCATCTTTAACAAGTAGGAATCACCAAACTGCTTCTCTCTAACTTTAATGACTAAGAAGGAATGCCATGTTCCGGGCAATAACTCCACCCGCTTCAGAGTCTGGAAGTCGAATTCCCTAGCTTGGATAAGCGGTGAACTTCTTTCACCTTAGTTCTCTTGTCTGCCTAAATCATGAGCTGTACTTCCTATACTTGATTTTTTTTTTTTTTGAGATACTTCCTAAAATACTCATAGTAATGTAAAATACTCATAGTACTGTTGTGTGCTAAGTCTTTCACTAGCCCCTTAATATTAGAGTCTTGTGCAATTGGCACTACCCTTTTGACACATAACTAGGCATGATCTTATAACTTTTCTGGGATCGCCTAATCGATAGTAATTGAACTTAACACGATTCGTCCGACAATCATTCTACTCATTTCGGGTTAGGCATATTCCCTATGGAGACTATCTCATTATGCCAACCTAACTGAATTAAGGTTCTTCATATCTCATACTAACCCTTCGGGTCTTCAATTATCTCACTGGACTTACTAGCGATTTATGCATCTCCCCCTTAGACCAAGGGCTAACGTCTTTATACTTACAAATTCTTCTCTTTGATGAGATCAATTAACCTTCCTTATCTTCTGTAATTCCTTGTACTCTACAACACTGACGATTTTTTTTTTTTTGACTCACATGCTGAGCAATTTCTCATGGGAAAACTAAATTTACTTACCATGACGGGTTGCTCCTGTATTCATAACTGGCATACTCCATCTTAACGACTTAACTCTGCTCACACTGTAAATCTTAGGACAAACCCTTTTTTTTTTTTTTACAACTCTTAAAGGTTATTCTTCTGTAGTTTGTTGTCTTACGACTTAGTTGATTTCTTCTTCCACTAATCCACTCTACTCTAAACTTAACTTAAGCCCTTGGTTTCTAACACACATATCGGGATGTATCTGAACTGTCACCCACTCAAGGTGTTCATTTGAATAGGAAATCAAATCATATTTCTAATAGTTCTGCTAAAATTGCTAATGCATTGTATCTTACTCAAAACTTACTTACTATTTTTCTGTTAATCACCTGCTAGCTTCATATTTTCTTATTCTGCTCTGAATAACCTAAGTTATTTCTAACTCTCCCTCATCATCTGACTCTATCTATGGC